>NW_023995150.1:40000-152991 GCF_015586225.1 Lucilia sericata | reverse complement strand
ATAAAATGAATAAAAAATGCCTTAAAATCTAAAGAAAAATCGCTAGATTTCCCGCTAATAGCTAGATCATATTTTTCCCCCAAAATGGGATTAAAAATCGCTAGATTTGACGAGAAAATAGCTAAATTGGCAACAGTGGTTTTGTTTCTTGCTTTGTTTGTTTTTAATTTCAAGAATACGTACGTGTGACTATTGTTTCTATGTATTAGTAACAATTTTAAACTCTTATAGCTCCTAAAATTCTGAACCGATCTCATTAATATACATATTGTGCACATCTGCGAACAAATACCTTTAAAATGATATAATTTTTGCCAAGATCAGATGTATACTGTAATAGTAAAAGGGGTCACAAAAAATCCTCTTGCCTATTAATTATATAGATATGATTTTCAAAAATCTCTTCAAAGTTTAAATTATAAAAAAAAAACGAAGCAAAGAAATGCTTATTGTTAACAGCATATAGACGACTACCAGAGTTTTCAAGAAGTTGTTGTTTGCTTTTATCGTTTCGATGTCATAGTTATTACTATTTAAGTTTATTTTTAATATTCCTGGAAAAATAGTTAAAGTACAAGATAATTTTCAAAAAAATTTCATTTAATTTTAAAATTTAATTTTTAAAAAATATGTTAATAAAACATATTTTCTAATATGTCCCCTTTCAACATAAGTTATTACTTTTTCCAAACGAAATTTTCGAAAATTTCTCCATATTTAAAGCAATTTTTTAAATTTAAATATAAAATAATCTCGGCAAAGGATTTACACAAAATTTTAGAACACATTTTCCTTTTTTCACAAAATTGTTTTTTCCAAAAATTTCCCTTTTGATAAAAATTTTTTAAAAAAAATTTCCCTTTTTTATAAGAAAATTTTCGAAAAATTTACCTTTTAATAGAAAATTTTCAAAAAATATCCCTTTTTATTGAAAATTTTCCCTTTTTATAGAAATTTTCGAAAAATTTCCTTTTTTATTTGCAATTTTCGAAAAATTTCCCGTTTTATACAATATTTTCGAAAAATTTCCCATTTTATAAACATTTTTTTGAAAATTTCCCTTTATAGAACATTTTTAAAAATTTCACTTTTTTATAAAATTTTCCTTTTTATAAAAAATTTGAGATAAAGTTCCCTTTTTATAGAAAATTTTTGATAATTTTACTTTTTTTATACTAGAACTGAACTAGAATTTAAATAAATAAATGAATAAATGAAAAAATAGAACTGAACTAGAACTGAACTAGACCTGAACTAGAACTGAACTAGAACTCAACTAGAACTGAACTAGAACTGAACTAGAACTGAACTAGAACTAAACTAGAACTGAACTAGAACTGAACTAGAACTGAACTAGAACTGAACTAGAACTGAACTAGAACTGAACTAGAACTGAACTAGAACTGAACTAGAACTGAACTAGAACTGAACTAGAACTGAACTAGAACTGAACTAGAACTGAACTAGAACTGAACTAGAACTGAACTAGAACTGAACTAGAACTGAACTAGAACTGAACTAGAACTGAACTAGAACTGAACTAGAACTGAACTAGAACTGAACTAGAACTGAACTAGAACTGAACTAGAACTGAACTAGAACTGAACTAGAACTGAACTAGAACTGAACTAGAACTGAACTAGAACTGAACTAGAACTGAACTAGACTGAACTAGAACTGAACTAGAACTGAACTAGAACTGAACTAGAACTGAACTAGAACAGAACTAGAACTGAACTAGAACTGAACTAGAACTGAACTAGAACTGAACTAGAACTGAACTAGAACTGAACTAGAACTGAACTAGAACTGAACTAGAACTGAACTAGAACTGAACTAGAACTGAACTAGAACTGAACTAGAACTGAACTAGAACTGAACTAGAACTGAACTAAACTGAACTAGAACTGAACTAGAACTGAACTAGAACTGAACTAGAACTGAACTAGAACTGAACTAGAACTGAACTAGAACTGAACTAGAACTGAACTAGAACTGAACTAGAACTGAACTAGACTGAACTAGAACTGAACTAGAACTGAACTAGAACTGAACTAGAACTGAACTAGAACTGAACTAGAACTGAACTAGAACTGAACTAGAACTGAACTAGAACTGAACTAGAACTGAACTAGAACTGAACTAGAACTGAACTAGAACTGAACTAGAACTGAACTAGAACTGAACTAGAACTGAACTAGAACTGAACTAGAACTGAACTAGAACTGAACTAGAACTGAACTAGAACTGAACTAGAACTGAACTAGAACTGAACTAGAACTGAACTAGAACTGAACTAGAACTGAACTAGAACTGAACTAGAACTGAACTAGAACTGAACTAGAACTGAACTAGAACTGAACTAGAACTGAACTAGAACTGAACTAGAACTGAACTAGAACTGAACTAGAACTGAACTAGAACTGAACTAGAACTGAACTAGAACTGAACTAGAACTGAACTAGAACTGAACTAGAACTGAACTAGAACTGAACTAGAACTGAACTAGAACTGAACTAGAACTGAACTAGAACTGAACTAGAACAATTTTTGACAATTTCGAAAATGTTTTTTCTTAATAGAAAAGTTTCCCTTTTTGTAGAAAGTATTCTAAAATGTTCCTTTTTTATAGAAAAATTTCTAAAAATGTCCTATTTTTATATAGAATTTTCGAAAATTTTTCGTTTTTATAGAATTTTTTTTTAATTAAACTTTTCTATAGAAAATTTTACCTTTTTTAGAGAATTTTTAAAAAATGTCACTTTTTATGGAAAATTTTTGAAAATTTTACCTTTTATATCGAAAATTTTCGTAAAGTTCCTTTTATAGAAAATTTTCGAAATATTTCTCTTTTTTAGAAAAATTTTCGAAAATATCCCTTTTTTTATAGAAAATTTTCGAAATATTTCTCTTTTTTTTATAGAAAATTTTCGAAGAATTTCCCTTCTTATAGAAGGGAAATTTATAGAAATATATGAATATTTATCTTTTTATTGAAATTGTTCGAAAACTTCCCTTTTTATGGAAAATTTTGTTGAAAAATTATTAAAGTTTCTTTTAAAGAAAATTTGCGAAACTTAATTTTACTTATTTTATATAATTTTACTATTTATAAACAAATATTTCTACTATAAATAATGTTTATGTAAATAAAATTCAAAATTTTGTTTATTACCAAAAATATCTTCTATTTTTGTACATTATATACAACCTCAAATAATCCTTTTTTTTGACGCCCAAAAATATGCTTAATATAAATTGCTAAATTTATACAATTTCAAAGGATTATCCGTCTGCAAAAACACCTAAACAAAGATAAATAGACTTCAGTCTCTATCCGTTAATAACCCAGCAAAATTTTGAGTTACAACACAAAAATATGAAGTCTCAAGCTAACCTCGAACTATTTATAAATAATCATAAAACAACTTTGTACTTAATCTATTTCCGTTGTTAAATTTTCCAAGACCAAACCATTTTCCCCAAATTGGACACTTGTGTATTGTTGCACAACAATCTAAAAATTAGCATGTTGCTCTTGGGGTTCATTAAACTAGTTCGTAAACCTTTTAACATTATTTAAGTGCTTCTTTAGTCGGTTATTAAAAAGTTTTACTCCTTGTATTTATCATTATTAACCTTTATTAAAAGTTATTTTGTGGGGGTGTGTATTTTGAATTATTTTAAAAACTTTTACTTTTAAGCCTTCATGTAAATCAAGAATAATAAAGATTTCACTTAAAGATTTTTAGTCTTTTGTTAAACAAGTGAATTAAACTTGCTAATAAAAAATGGAAAAAATTTTGATATCACAGGAAAAAGATGTCTAAATAAAATATTGAATTACTGAAACAAATAGTCTAGACTTAGAAAAAGTATTTAAAAATTCCATTAAACTAATTGAAAACTTGTAGATAGTATCTCTGTATAATTTCCTTCATGGTACATAACCTGAAAATACTTTCTGAGAAAAAACATAATTTTGATTTTAATTCGAAAAAAGTTTCCTTCCTTTTTAAACAATTTCTAGGAAATATTATAAATAACTTAAGTTATTAAATACAATTCAAAATATTCACAAAACACAATAAAAGATGAAAACTGTTTTATTTTTACAATTCCTATCTCTTACCACCAACATCAAAAAATTATTTAAATACATATGCCAACAATAAAGGTTTCATTATTTCATGTTTGTTTTAATTTCCTTTCCTTTCATACGTTTTTAATTTAAACTTTTTTTCTTTTTAACCAAACATAATGAAACCATAAATTTGTTCACCTTACAAACAAACCGTATTATTTTAAATATATTTATTTATTACAAAAGCAGTCGCTATTATTGTTTAAATCAAAATATTCCAATTGTTTTTCATTCAAGTCATATCACTTGAACGTTCAAACCAAAGAATAAATAAGAAATGAAACTGTTGTCAAAAGTACCTAAGTCTACTGTCATCCGGTACCTAACTCTAGAATGTATTAGTAGAATTCTCAAGTCAACATAGTTGCAAAAAATCGTATTGAAAAATATTGAAAAAAAAAATATTACATTTCAATTTATACTTCGAAGGTTTCTTAAGATATTTTCCACATATTTTATCTACAAAATTTTATAAACACTGCTATTTGTTTTTAATCTATAATATTGAAAAAATAAATGATTTATTTGAAATATCTTTTCGTTTACCATACGAAAATTTACAACATTTGTTTTTTTAGTTTTAATTTCAACCAACAAAAAATTCAATGTCAAAAAATAAAAAATATTTTTTTTCGTTTGTAAAAAATATATTATTTTCGGGCTATTAAATGTGTTTAAATTGTGCAAAAAAATTATAAAATATAATGTTAAGTGATAAAAAATATTTCAAAGTGCTATTATCCTCAAATTTTTGCGAAAAAGTTTTGAAGCTTGGAGAGAGAATAACATTTTTACATATGTGTTGGATTTACACAGCACTCGTCTGTGAGAAGAGCGTAATGTTATTGTTGTAAAAAAATGACAGCGTTTCACTTCTGTTTATTCTTTGGTTCAAACCTCAATATGAAAACAAACAAACAAAAATTGCTAATACTTTCAATACTTCTGCTAGACAGGGAAATGTTTGTTAATCGGATTAATGAGCTTTCATTAATATAACAATTTGTGAGCTCTGTGCTTATGTTCTCTTCAGGAATCACTGTTGCCAACTTTTTTCCAAAAATTACGCTAAAGTCGACTGAAAAAATAGCTAGAAAATAACTAAATTCAAGACATTTTGCAAAAATTTAGCATAAATCGCCAAAATAATATTTATTATATGAATTCTGAAAAAGAAAATAGCTAAAAAAACTAGCTAATTTTCTCAGATTTTTATATTATTCTAAAAAGTCACGATTTATGCTAAAATCTATATACATACGTAGGGAATGGGATAGTATACAAACACAACTTATAACAAACACATAAGAGAAATCTTGTTATACCACCATCAAAAAAGATGGGGGGTATATTGATTTTGTCATTCCGTTTGTAACACATCGCAATATTGGTCATAGACCACAAAGTATATATTCTGGTCCCTCATTAATTCTAAGACCATCTATCCATGTCTGTCCCGTCCGTCTGTCCGTCCGTCTGTCTGTTGAAAGCACGATAGAGTCCGAATGGAAAGAGCTAAAGGGTTGAAATATCAATATCGGTCCACGTTTTCGGATAGCCCCCATACAAGTGGCCCCTCGAAAAGCAGCTTTAACAGGCATAACTTGTTTAAAAAATACGAATATAGCGATGAAATTCCACATAAGTTTCTTATGATCCAAAATCACTATGCAAAATTTTATGAGGATCGGTCCATAATTGACCCTACCCCCCATATAAGGTCCCCTTCAGAAAATGACTTTAACGCTCATTAATGGTTTAAAAATACGAGTGTAGCAATGAAATTCGACACAAATAAATTTAATACGAACCAAATTCTGTCTACCAAATTTTATGAGGATCGACCCATAATTGACCCTACCCCCCTATATAAGGTCCCCTTCAGAAAATTACTTTAACGCTTATAACTTGCCTAAATATACGAGTATATAGATGAAATTCGACATAAATAAGTTTCATTCGAGTCAAACTAGGTTTGATGGTGGGTAAATAAGATTCGGCATAGCCGAATATAACACTCTTACTTGTTTTATGTTAAATATTTTCACTTTTGGTTAGGAATAATGTCAAGTTGAGGTTAATTTCGATATGCTACCCTATACAGATTGCTTTAGAAATGTTGTAAAGATAAATTGAATTTCGAAATGCTGGCCTTTATGGATCGATCCTTTATTGTTCGGCATAAGAGTATTATTTATTTTCCATTACAATACAATTACAAATTATATTCTACCCTAATTTACCGAGCAGGGTGACGATAACATACGACCGTTGTAGTGTAGCAGACCAGGATCTCTGCTGGGAATCGAACCCCAACCTCCAGACTGACAGGCTAGCACACTACCAACTAGCCTACCGGGGCACCCAAGATTATTAGTATACACTCCTTTGTGGGAAATTTTATCTGCAATATCGATATGCGGCCCTATACGCCTTAGAAATGTTGTAAATTTTTAGGACTTTATGTATCGATCCTTCGTCACTTATTTCCAATGTTCACTAATTTTTAGAATTATGGTAAATTTTATTATCATATCACTCATTTACTAAAAGACTAGAATAATTAAATATTCGTTTTTTAATTGAGTACAAACAAAATATACCCCTGTTAAAGTTTTTCGTATAACTTTACCTGTACGCACAAATATTTGCTTTTAATTATGTTCTTCAGAACATTCAAAATAAGTATAATACACACAGATAAAACTCAAATATTTACATTGAATGCATATTTTTATATACATATATGTAAATATCGTCATTCGTAGCAACTTTTAAGCGATATTATCAAAATATAAATGAATAAAAAATGCCTTAAAATCTAAAGAAAAATCGCTAGATTTCCCGCTAATAGCTAAATCATATTTTTCCCCGCAAAATGGGATTAAAAATCGCTAGATTTGACGAGAAAATAGCTAAATTGGCAACAGTGTCAGGAATGGAAAATTAAATTCAATACTACACAAAAAATATTATTTTCGTACATTCACAACAAACAAGAACTGAACTAGAACGGAACTGAACTAGAACTGACGGAACTGAACTGAACTAGAACGGAACTGAACTAGATCTGAACTAGATCTGAACTAGAACTGAACTAGAACTGAACTAGAAATGAACTAGAACTGACTAGAACTGAACTGAACTAGAACTGAACTAGAACTGAACTAGAACTGAACTAGAACTGAACTAGAACTGAAACTAGAACTGAACTAGAACTGAACTAGAACTGAACTAGAACTGAACTAGAACTGAACTAGAACTGAACTAGAACTGAACTAGAACTGAACTAGAACTGAACTAGAACTGAACTAGAACTGAACTAGAACTGAACTAGAACTGAACTAGAACTGAACTAGAACTGAACTAGAACTGAAACTAGAACTGAACTAGAACTGAACTAGAACTGAACTAGAACTGAACTAGAACTGAACTAGAACTGAACTAGAACTGAACTAGAACTGACTAGAACTGAACTAGAACTGAACTAGAACTGAACTAGAACTAGAAACTGAACTAGAACTGAACTAGAACTGAACTAGAACTGAACTAGAACTGAACTAGAACTGAACTAGAACTGAACTAGAACTGAACTAGAACTGAACTAGAACTGAACTAGAACTGAACTAGAACTGAACTAGAACTGAACTAGAACTGAACTAGAACTGAACTAGAACTGAACTAGAACTGAACTAGAACTGAACTAGAACTAGAACTGAACTAGAACTGAACTAGAACTGAACTAGAACTGAACTAGAACTGAACTAGAACTGAACTAGAACTGAACTAGAACTGAACTAGAACTGAACTAGAACTGAACTAGAACTGAACTAGAACTGAACTAGAACTGAACTAGAACTGAACTAGAACTGAACTAGAACTGAACTAGAACTGAACTAGAACTGAACTAGAACTGAACTAGAACTGAACTAGAACTGAACTAGAACTGAACTAGAACTGAACTAGAACTGAACTAGAACTGAACTAGAACTGAACTAGAACTGAACTAGAACTGAACTAGAACTGAACTAGAACTGAACTAGAACTGAACTAGAACTGAACTAGAACTGAACTAGAACTGAACTAGAACTGAACTAGAACTGAACTAGAACTGAACTAGAACTGAACTAGAACTGAACTAGAACTGAACTAGAACTGAACTAGAACTGAACTAGAACTGAACTAGAACTGAACTAGAACTGAACTAGAACTGAACTAGAACTGAACTAGAACTGAACTAGAACTGAACTAGAACTGAACTAGAACTGAACTAGAACTGAACTAGAACTGAACTAGAACTGAACTAGAACTGAACTAGAACTGAACTAGAACTGAACTAGAACTGAACTAGAACTAGAACTGAACTAGAACTGAACTAGAACTGAACTTGAACTGAACTAGAACTGAACTAGAACTGAACTAGAACTGAACTAGAACTGAACTAGAACTGAACTAGAACTGAACTAGAACTGAACTAGAACTGAACTAGAACTGAACTAGAACTGAACTAGAACTGAACTAGAACTGAACTAGAACTGAACTAGAACTGAACTAGAACTGAACTAGAACTAGAACTAGAACTGAACTAGAACTGAACTAGAACTGAACTAGAACTGAACTAGAACTGAACTAGAACTGAACTAGAACTGAACTAGAACTGAACTAGAACTGAACTAGAACTGAACTAGAACTGAACTAGAACTGAACTAGAACTGAACTAGAACTGAACTAGAACTGAACTAGAACTGAACTAGAACTGAACTAGAACTGAACTAGAACTGAACTAGAACTGAACTAGAACTGAACTAGAACTGAACTAGAACTGAACTAGAACTGAACTAGAACTGAACTAGAACTGAACTAGAACTGAACTAGAACTGAACTAGAACTGAACTAGAACTGAACTAGAACTGAACTAGAACTGAACTAGAACTGAACTAGAACTGAACTAGAACTGAACTAGAACTGAACTAGAACTGAACTAGAACTGAACTAGAACTGAACTAGAACTGAACTAGAACTGAACTAGAACTGAACTAGAACTGAACTAGAACTGAACTAGAACTGAAAAACCTAGAATTGAACTAGAACTGAACTAGAACTGAACTAGAACTGAACTAGAACTGAACTAGAACTGAATTAGAACTGAACTAGAACTGAACTAGAACTAGAACTGAACTAGAACTGAACTAGAACTGAACTAGAACTGAACTAGAACTGAACTAGAACTGAACTAGAACTGAACTAGAACTGAACTAGAACTGAACTAGAACTGAACTAGAACTGAACTAGAACTGAACTAGAACTGAAGTAGAACTGAACTAGAACTGAACTAGAACTGAACTAGAACTGAACGGGAACTGAACTAGAACTGAACTAGAACTACAACTGAACTACAACTAAACTAGAACTAGAACTGAACAAGAACTGAAATAGAACTAGAACTGAACTAGAACTGAACTAGAACTGAACTAGAACTGAACTAGAGCAGAACTAGAACTGAACTAGAACTGAACTAGAACTGAACTAGAACTGAACTAGAACTGAACTAGAACTGAACTAGAACTGAACTAGAACTGAACTAGAACTGAACTAGAACTGAACTAGAACTGAACTAGAACTGAACTGAACTAGAACTGAACTAGAACTAGAACTAAACTAGAACTAGAACTGAACAAGAACTGAAATAGAACTAGAACTGAACTAGAACTGAACTAGAACTGAACTAGAACTGAACTAGAACTGAACTAGAACTGAACTAGAACTGAACTAGAACTGAACTAGAACTGAACTAGAACTGAACTAGAACTGAACTAGAACTGAATTAGAACTGAACTAGAACTGAACTAGAACTGAACTAGAACTAGAACTAGAACTGAACTAGAACTGAACTAGAACTGAACTAGAACTGAACTAGAACTGAACTAGAACTGAACTAGAACTGAACTAGAACTGAACTAGAACTGAACTAGAACTGAACTAGAACTGAACTAGAACTGAACTAGAACTGAACTAGAACTGAACTAGAACTGAACTAGAACTGAACTAGAACTGAACTAGAACTGAACTAGAACTGAACTAGAACTGAACTAGAACTGAACTAGAACTGAACTAGAACTGAACTAGAACTGAACTAGAACTGAACTAGAACTGAACTAGAACTGAACTAGAACTGAACTAGAACTGAACTAGAACTGAACTAGAACTGAACTAGAACTGAACTAGAACTAAACTAGAACTGAACTAGAACTGAACTAGAACTGAACTAGAACTGAACTAGAACTGAACTAGAACTTGAACTTAACTAGAACTGAACTAAAACTTGAACTTAACTATAACTGGACTAAAATGAAAACAACCCGAATTAGAACTGAATTAGAACCGGACTGTCATTTTTTTATAACTTAATTGAACTTATTCAAAATGCAACAACACTGTATAGTCATATTTTCTACGATAAATCTGTTATTTTAAAATCATCTACTAACTAATAATCCACATCAGTAATTGGTTTTTGTAGTGCATTATCCAAAGTTTATTTGCTAATATAATTTTCAATTCAATTTTACAAACAATTTCAAAATTTGCTGCTTAACAAGCTTAAAATATACACAACTCACAACTCTTCCTCCCACATTCAATTTACGGCTGTTTAACATTACGTTGCACAAATAGTGGATTTATATTCGTATTGGAATTACTATGGAAGCATAATTATTTTGACCACTTACAACATCCATCGAAATCTATTTGAGTTTCCTTGTAATTGTATTAGTATTACATATTTTTTCAGTTTGTTTGTATCTAATTTTGTTCTAATTTAATTCAAATCAATTGATTTCATAGCAATGACAAATATTTTGTGGTGTTTCCATAGGTATAATGTTAGTATTTGTTTAGATACATGCATATATAAAAATTTACATATTTTATTAGGGAGCCAAGCTATTCTTTACACTAAATTTTAGATTTATGAAAATTCCAAGAATATTTTATATGAATTCTAAATTTCCATAAAATTCTAAAAAGTGAAATAGTTCTTATACACTATAACCTGATTTAAGCATTTGGGGAATTAATTCTAGTGTGTTTGTTTGTACATTTTATTATTCATTGTCATGGTCAATTTATGCAGTAGTTTTTGGATTTGTTTTCCTATTGAAATAACAATTTTCCACCTTATTTATTTTTGAGTTTCCGTAATCCATTTAAACACAAACTCACATTTAAAAATAATCTTTTTAAATGCATACAGACATTTCAAATTAAAGGAAGAGTTAGTAAAATGTTTTTAGAACTGTATCTTCGACGAAATGTTCACAGAAAATCCGCAAAATATCCGCATGTTCTCCCACAAAAATTACTATAGAACTGTACCGTATATAAACCATCTTGACACGTCATATATCATGACTATAAAATATTCTCTAATTTTGACAGTAGAAAATTTCATAGAACTAAACTAGAAATGAACTAGAACTGAACTAAACTAGAACTGAACTAGAACTCAACTAGAACTGAACTAAAACTGAACTAGAACTGAACTGGAACTGAACTAGAACTGACACTAGAACTAAACTAGAACTGAACTAGAACTGAAACTAGAACTGACTAGAACTGACTAGAACTGAACTAGAGCAGAACTAGAACTGAACTAGAACTGAACTAGAACTGAACTAGAACTGAACTAGAACTGAACTAGAACTGAACTAGAACTGAACTAGAACTGAACTAGAACTGAACTAGAACTGAACTAGAACTGAACTAGAACTGAACTAGAACTGAACTAGAACTGAACTAGAACTGAACTAGAACTGAACTAGAACTGAACTAGAACTGAACTAGAACTGAACTAGAACTGAACTAGAACTGAACTAGAACTGAACTAGAACTGAACTAGAACTGAACTAGAACTGAACTAGAACTGAACTAGAACTGAACTAGAACTGAACTAGAACTGAACTAGAACTGAACTAGAACTGAACTAGAACTGAACTAGAACTGAACTAGAACTGAACTAGAACTGAACTAGAACTGAACTAGAACTGAACTAGAACTGAACTAGAACTGAACTAGAACTGAACTAGAACTGAACTAGAACTGAACTAGAACTGAACTAGAACTGAACTAGAACTGAACTAGAACTGAACTAGAACTGAACTAGAACTGAACTAGAACTGAACTAGAACTGAACTAGAACTGAACTAGAACTGAACTAGAACTGAACTAGAACTGAACTAGAACTGAACTAGAACTGAACTAGAACTGAACTAGAACTGAACTAGATCTGAACTAGAACTGAACTAGATCTGAACTGGAACTGAACTAGAACTAAACTACGACTGAACTCGAACCTGAACTGAACTAAAATTTAACTAGAACTCAATTTAACACAAGTAAATTTAAGTTTATTTCAGTAATTAGCACTATTTCTTAGTTTGACTCTGCTACCACATACACTCCTTGTATAATTAATCGAAAATAATTTACAAAATTAGAAGCTTCAAATTAAAATATTTTAATCTAATTATTTTTCAACCCAACTTTTTCTTGGAAACCTTAATTGGTATTATTATCTCTAGCAATTTCTTTTATTACATTTCATTTTTCATAATTAGCTAAAAACAACTTTTTAAAGTAATATTTTCAAAAATTAAATCAAATGTAAGTTTAAACTTTGTTGCAAACTTGTCGCTTTAACTCTTTGGCAGTCTTACAGCAAACCCACTTGTAATTTAACTTTCAACTGTAAAAAAGTTAGAGATGCAGTAACGGAAAGGATAACAAAAATAGCTTTAACATTTGCGCCGTAGTAGACGAGAGAAAAAAATTGTTAAAAGTTTTTAAATACACGCGTAGACGTTATAGTCTCAACATTAAATGTCACACCTTTATATAGGAAATAGCTGTATGTGTAAGTATAAGTTACCATCAGCTATTTGTAAGAGATATTATCTTATGTGCAACCTGGAAACGGAAACTAATCATCATGGTTTCCTGTGTAAGATTTTCAGACAAAAAACGAAAAAAACTTGTCAGTTTTTTTTATACCTTCAATACAACGGCATACATAAATAATCTCAGACGACCTAGTGAATGGAATATTAGTCTGTTATAGCATCTATACTCTTAAATAAAATACATAGAGGTTACATATTTACTTTTATATGTATTTCTATGGAAAAGGAAATTATTTAAACTAATACTTTGAAATATGTATTTATTGTTCTAAATTTGTGTTTTTTTTTAAGGGGAATTTTACAGAACTTCACTGAACAGGAAATGAATAGAGAGATTGTGTGTTACAGTCAATGACAAATTTTAAATGAAAAATATAGCATTTTAAATGTAAATTATTAAGGGACAATATAATTTGTTTCCTCTGTTAGCATTTCTAAATTATATCGTTTCTTTTCTCCTTTCATTTATAAATAAGTGCCACAAATCCAACCTTAATCTCAACACTAATATTTATTGTTATTTTCTTGGTTTATAAAAAAATAAGGATTTTTTAATGCAGGGTCTTTATTTATTATATGAATAGATAGCTATTCTATAGATATTTTCATTAGAATAACATCGTTGGAGAACAGCATAAAAGTGGTGTTTTTAATGTCAATTTTACTCAAAAGATCTTACTTTTCTATTTAGTTTAAGGTTCATAATGCATTGGTGCAAGGTTAACTTGCAGTTGATATTATATCTAGGAGCAGTCTATTATATCTATAGAGGCAGTCTATAGTCTTGACTATAGAGCAGTCTATAGTCTTGACTATAGAGCAGTCTATAGTCTTGACTATAGAGCAGTCTATAATCTTGGCTATAGAGCAGTCTATAGTCTTGACTATGGAGCAGTCTATAGTCTTGACAATGGAGCAGTCTATAGTCTTGACTATAGAGCAGTCTATAGTCTTGACTATGGAACAGTCCATAGTCTTGACTATAGAGCAGTCTACAGTCTTGACTATAGAGCAGTCTGTAGTCTTGACTATAGAGCAGTCTGTAGTCTTGACTATAGGGCAGTATGGAGCAGTCCATAGTCTTGACTATAGAGCAGTCTACAGTCTTGACTATAGAGGCAGTCTATAGTCTTGACTATAGAGCAGTCTGTAGCCTTGACTATATGGCAGTCTATAGTCTTGACTATAGAGCAGTCTATAGTCTGGACTATAGAACCAGTCCATAGTCTTGACTATAGAGCAGTCTACAGTCTTGACTATAGAGCAGTCTGTAGTCTTGACTATAGAGCAGTATATAGTCAGGGCAGTATGGAGCAGTCCATAGTCTTGACTATAGAGCAGTCTGTAGTCTTGACTATAGAGCAGTCTGTAGTCTTGACTATAGAGCAGTCTGTAGTCTTGACTATAGAGCAGTATATAGTCAGGGCAGTATGGAGCAGTCCATAGTCTTGACTATAGAGCAGTCTATAGTCTTGACTATAGAACGGTCTATAGTCTTGACTATGGACTGTTCTATAGTCTTGACTATAGAGCAGTCTATAGTCTTGACTATAGAGCAGTCTATAGTCTTGACTATAGAGCAGTCTATAGTCTTTACTACTGAGCAGTCTATAGTCTTGACTATAGAGCCAGTTTATAGTCTTGACTATAGAGCAGTATATAGTCTTTACTATAGAGTAGTCTATAGTCTTGACTATAGAGCACTCTATAGTCTTGACTATAGAGCAGTCCTATAGTCTTGACTATAGAACAGTCTTGACTATAGAACAGTATATAGTTTTTACTATAGAGCACTCTATAGTCTTGACTATAGAGCACTCTATAGTCTTGACTATAGAACAGTCTATAGTCTTGACTATGGAACAGTCCATAGTCTTGACTATAGAGCAGTCTACAGTCTTGACTATAGAGCAGTCTGTAGTCTTGACTATAGAGCAGTATATAGTCAGGGCAGTATGGAGCAGTCCATAGTCTTGACTATAGAGCAGTCTATAGTCTTGACTATAGAACGGTCTATAGTCTTGACTATGGACTGTTCTATAGTCTTGACTATAGAGCAGTCTATAGTCTTGACTATAGAGCAGTCTATAGTCTTTACTACTGAGCAGTCTATAGTCTTGACTATAGAGCAGTTTATAGTCTTGACTATAGAGCAGTATATAGTCTTTACTATAGAATAGTCTATAGTCTTGACTATAGAGCACTCTATAGTCTTGACTATAGAGCAGTCTATAGTCTTGACTATAGAACAGTCTTGACTATAGAACAGTATATAGTTTTTACTATAGAGCACTCTATAGTCTTGACTATAGAGCACTCTATAGTCTTGACTATGGAACAGTCTATAGTCTTGACTATAGAGCACTCTATAGTCTTGACTATAGAGCACTCAATAGTCTTGACTATAGAGCAGTCTATAGTCTTGACTATAGAGCAGTCTATAGTCTTGACTATAGAGCAGTCTATAGTCTTGACTATAGAGCAGTCTAGAGTCTTGACTATAGAGCAGTCTATAGTCTTGACTATAGAGCAGTCTATAGTCTTGACTATAGAACAGTCTTGACTATAGAGCAGTCTATAGTCTTGACTATAGAGCAGTCTATAGTCTTGACTATAGAGCATCTATAGTCTTGACTATAGAGCAGTCTATAGTCTTGACTATAGAGCAGTCTATAGTCTTGACTATAGAGCAGTCTATAGTCTTGACTATAGAACAGTCCTTGACTATAGAACAGTCTATAGTCCTTGACTATAGAAAAGTCTATAGTCTTGACTATAGAACAGTCCTATATACTTGACTATAGAACGGTCTATAGTCTTGACTATAGCGCAGTCTATAGTCTTTACTACAGAGCAGTCCTATAGTCTTGACTATAAAGCAGTTTATAGTCTTGACTATAGAGCAGTTTATAGTCTTTACTATGGAGTAGTCTATAGTCTTGACTATAGAACAGTCTATAGTCTTGACTATAGAGCAGTCTATACTCTTGGCTATAGAGCAGTCTATAGTATTGACTATAAAGCAGCTTATAGTCTTGACTATATAACAGTTTATAGTCTTGAATATGGAGCAGTTTATAGTCTTGAATATGGATCAGTGTATAGTCTTGACTATAGAGCATTCTGTAGTCTTGACTGTAGAGGAGTTATATACTTAACTATAGAGTAGTCTATAGTCTACTATAGAGTAGTCTATAGTCTTGACTACAGAGCAGTGTATAGTCTTGACTATAGATCAGTCTATAGTATTGAATATAGATCAGTCTCTAGTCTTGACTATGAATCATTCTAAAGCAGTCACAAGCAAAACTGAAATTCTAATGCACGCGTGCATAGGCCAAGAAATTCTGCTGACGCTTTGTTGACACACCTACACTATAAGCTTGTGTGTATTAGTGTGTCTGTGTTTTACTAAAATGACCACTTGTTGTTGCTTTGTTACGATCTCAGAGATCAAAATCAAATCAGTTGCTGTTCAGCTTTGTAGAAGCAAGATCACGTTGCGGATTTTTTTTTGCTTATGATTTTTTCTCTTTTATTACACCTAGCAAAATGTTTGATATAAATTGGGAAAATGATTTCTTTTTTATAGAAAACATGGACGGTGAGGCACAATGCGTCGTATGTTATAAAATTATATGTAGAAAAGCTTTATTTTTTTTGAAAAGGCATAATGAAACTTGCCATGGACCCTTAAATGACCTTAGGGGACATGACAGAAAAGTAAAGTTGGTGACTTATTGCGTATTAAGGAATATAAAGGAAACATTGATTGGATAGATTAGTTGAACTTTAAATTAAGTTCAGTTAATATCTCGGTAATATCCCTTAAAAGTTCGAAATCGAATAGAAAGTCGTGATTTTCTTAATGATATTTCAGTAGTTTTATTTAATACTACTTTTTAAAAAATACTACTACTTTTCTTAAATGAAAAACTCTTTCCCTTTATTCCATTTTTGTTTAAAATGCCCAAAAGTTCATGAGTTTTTCTCGTCGTAAAAAGTATTTGCAATAGAAAACAAATTTCAAAACTTTTCTCAGTGTACCACCATTTTGTTATAACGTGCAGTCATCTCTCTGCTGCTTAACGCACACAAATATACACATGGTGGTATGTGTTTGCCCATGACTGTTCTAAAGTCTTGACTAAAGAGCATTCTGTAGTCCTGACTATAGATATGTCTATATCATTGTCTATAGAGAAGTCTATAGTATTGACTATAGGGTCTTGACTATGGAGCAGTATGTAGTCTTGACTATAGACTGGAGCAGTATGCAGTCTTGACTATATAGAAGTCTATGGTCTTGACTATAGAGCAGTCTGTAGTCTTGACTATAGACCAGTCTGTAGTCTTGACTATGGAGTAGCTATAGTCTTGGCTATAGAGAAGTCTATAGTCTTGATCATAGACTAGTCTATAGTCTTGCCTATAAACCAGTTGAGTCAGTTTGATTGTTTTAGTATTAGTATATCTTGGAAATAAAATAAACTTTTTAGCACTTAATATTTTGATTCAAAATCTATTGTATTTTAACTGAAATAAAGAGACCTTTAAGATGTACATTTATATAAGGTGCCTTTGTTTTAAGTTCGTAGGTTGAAATTTATGTACATATGTATTTTCTAAAAATATTTTATAATTTTGTTCAATAATTCTTTTTTACGTCATATTGATTTCATAAATTTGTATTATAAAATTGATTTATAAAATTAATGATGAAATCTAATAACAATTTGATGTGGAAAACTGGAAAATTATATTAGAAAAAATAAATGAAATTTCTTTGAAATTACCACCCATGGCTATAAACAAGAAATTTTATTGAAAATGTAACGATAAAAATGAAAGATACTTAGATAACGAGAAAAAAATAAATTTTAAACTACATAATAGTTCAATATGTTGAATATGAAAAGTCTGTTAAATCAGATTTGATGTTGACACAAACTAGTAAAATTTACAAAATTATTCTTCAAACTAAATTTCAATGTCATAATAAATAAAGAATTTGAGAATTTCAACAATGATTTTACTACAGAAGTTCTTAGTAGTTTGCAAACTGGTTAACATAAACATTTAAATACCTTCTAAATCATTCTATGATAGATAAAACGATATAGAGAAAATTTTCCAAAAACAGCTGTTACATAGACGAGTATAAAATAAATATAACATTTAAACGCAACTATTAAAGCTAAAAATATTTAAAATTTCCTACAAATGATCTCATAAATTGCACAAAAAGTGTTCTATTCCCTTGACACCTAGACGTATGAGTAATAGTCAATGCCAAAAAACACTCATTCGTTAAGTAACACTAATTCTTAATTTTGGGTTGTATAAACGTTTCCGTTTTGTTCTTATAAATTATTAAATTTTTAATTTTACTCGTAAACACATTGAGTGATGAATTCGTTTGATTTAAGAGCTGATTTGTTTTTTGTTAATTCTCACACACAATTTAATTCCATTTAACACTTCAAACTCACAGCTGTTGGGGAAACTTTATAAATTTTGTATTAAGATAATAAATATATAATTATTTGTGTATACCACGCTCTTTCTAGTGTAGGCATACTGAAATAATTAGACTGGATTTACGAAAATTAATTATAAAGGAGAAAATTCTCTACAAAAGGAAGAAGTTAACGAAAATTCTCTTTTTTAAAGAACTTTCGATAAGTCCCCTTTTTTTGGAATTTGGATATTCTCTATTTTTATGGAGAATTATTGATAAATTCTCTTTTTATAGAGAATTTTCGATAAATTCTCTTTTTATTAATATTTTTCGATAAATTCCTCTTTTTAAAGAGAATCTTAGATACATTCTCACTTTATAAAGAGTTTTCGATAATCTTTCTCTTTATAGAGAATTTCTGATAATTCTTCTTTTTAAGAGAATTTCTAATAAAGTCTCATTTTATAGAGAATATCTGATAAATTCTCTTTTATAGAAATTTTTCGATAAATTTTTTTCTAAGAGAATTTTCGATAAATTCTCTTTTTATAGAGAATTTTCGATAAATTCTCTTCTTATAGAGAATTTTCGATAAATTCTCTTCTTATAGAGAATTTTCAATAAATTATCTTTTTATAGAGAATTTTCGATAAATTCTCTTTTTATAGAGAATTTTCGATAAATTCTCTTTTTATAGAGAATTTTCGATAAATTCTCTTTTTATAGAGAATTTTCGATAAATTCTCTTTTTATAGAGAATTTTCGATAAATTCTCTTTTGATAGAGAATTTTCGATAAATTCTCTTTTGATAGAGAATTTTCGATAAATTCGCTTTTTATAGAGAATTTTCGATAAATTCTCTTTTTATAGAGAATTTTCGATATATTCTCTTTTATAGAGAATTTTCGATAAATTCTCTTTTTATAGAGAATTTTCGATAAATTCTCTTTTTATAGAGAATTTTCGATAAATTCTCTTTTTATAGAGAATTTTCGATAAATTCCCTTTTTATAGAGAATTTTCGATAAATTCTCTTTTTATAGAGAATTTTCGATAAATTCTCTTTTATAGAGAATTTTCGATAAATTCTCTTTTTATAGAGAATTTTCGATAAATTCCCTTTTATAGAGAATTTTCGATAAATTCTCTTTTTATAGAGAATTTTCGATAAATTCTCTTTTTATAGAGAATTTTCGATAAATTCTCTTTTTATAGAGAATTTCGATAAATTCTCTTTTTATAGAGAATTTTCGATAATTCTCTTTTTATAGAGAATTTTCGATAAATTCTTTTTATAGAGAATTTTCGATAAATTCTCTTTTTATAGAGAATTTTCGATAAATTCTCTTTTTATAGAGAATTTTCGATAAATTCTCTTTTTTTAGAGAATTTTCGATAAATTCTCTTTTTATAGAGAATTTTCGATAAATTCTCTTTTTATAGAGAATTTTCGATAAATTCTCTTTTGTAGAGAATTTTCGATAAATTCTCTTTTCATAGAGAATTTTCCATAAATTCTCTTTTCATAGAGAATTTCCATAAATTCTCTTTTCATAGAGAATTTTCCATAAATTCTCTTTTCATAGAGAATTTTCCATAAATTCTCTTTTTAAAGAGAATTATCGATAAATTCTCTATTTATAGGGAATTTTGATACATTTTCTTTTGATAAAAAGAAAAGAGAAGTTTCGATAAATTCTTTTTTTGAGGAACATTTTCGATAACTATAGAGAATTCTTGTTATAGAGATAATTCTATTCTAATATAATAGAGAGTTTTCGATAAATTCTCTCTTTATAAAGAATTTTCGATAAATTCTTTAAATTTTCTTGGGTGGAAAATTTCCATTAATATTATCTATTTATATAACATTTTCTTTATATAGAAAATTTTCGTGATAATATTTCTTTTAAAATTAACTTCTATAATTTCTCTCCTTTTATTGGAGCCTCCTTTAAATAGACTCCTAAATCCTTTTCAATGACACAATTAGAGTTCTCTTGAGTATAATAAAAAATTAAGCAAAATCAATGTCAGTGTAACGACTAGTTACTCTTTAAAAACAACAATAACAACATCAATTCATCATCTAAAACAATATGGATGCGATGATTGTAAAAGTATGTGTGAGCATAAAACCGCAGCACACACATACAACAAAAACGGCTCCACTAAGTAAATCAACGTTATTTTTCTTTTCTTTGTATTAATTTGTTGTTATTTCACTTATTTTGATTTTATACACAATTTTCTAACATATTTACACATACAAGATGATTGGCTCTTATTTCTTTGTTTCCACTTTTTTTCTATAGAAAAAATTCAATTTGCAAGATTTTGTTCACTATAATATTTTCACTTTTCCTTTAGTTATGGAAAACAAAATGATAATTTTTAAACATGAAGTTTGTGTTTTGTTGCGTATTTAACAAGTGATGACAACCAAAAGCTATGAAAACACTTTACAAACTGAAGTATTTGTGCAGATAACAAGCATATATCAAATGGTGAATGGCAAAATACAAAATACAAAAAAAAAAACGAAACATAAACACACAAAATACCAACAAAAAATAAAAAATACTAATATAAAAAAAGGCGCCAAAATGTCTAGAAAAAACAAGAAGCCACAAGTTTCTGGAAAAAAAGGAAAATTTATCGAAACAACTTTATCATAAAATTTTTGCTAACAACAACAATGTTCTATTGATGACAATGTTTACAAAAGTATTAATCACTAAAAATGTTGCTAAACATTTCTTTATAACATAAATGCGTATTTATTCTTTTAGCAGCAGAGCAGAGTTAATTTTACATTTCCTTTTATGTTTTCATTTTTAACTTCTTTTTTTAAACTTACCGTTAATGCTATGCCCACTGTAGCAGAAAATGAACCCAAACGAAATTCTCCTGTATTGTATTTAACCAGAAATGAAGTTTTACCAACTCCAGAATCTCCCAGCAATATAGTCTAAAAATAGTTGTTAAGAATGAAAACTTTATATTATTTATTTGCTAACATATTTATTAATGGGGATGGGATATTAAAGTTAATTTATATTTTATAATCTTAACTACAACGGGATTTATTAAGTTTTAAGCGAATGGTTGTTAAAGCAACAGCAGGAGGTCTATAAGTTAAAAAAGGGGGATGAAGATGCAAGAGGAAAATAAATAAAGTTGTTAAATTTTTGTGGTTATATGAAAGTATTTACTTGTACTGGGATGTTTTGCACTATGGGCAAAAACAATCCATTTTTCAATTAAAATTTTCCTTAAATTTTCTTATTATAGAAAATTTTCTATTTTTTAGAAAATTTTCGATAAATTTTTATAGAAATAAATTTCTTTTTTTATAGAAAATTATCAATAAATTTTCTTTTTATAGAAAATTTTCGATAAATTTTCTTTTTATAGAACATTTTCGATAAATTTCCTTTTTATAGAGAATTTTCGATAAATTTTCTTTTTATAGAGAATTTCGTTGAATTTTCTTTTTATAGAGTATTTTTGTTGAGTTTTCTTTTATAGAAAATTTTCGATAAATTTTCTTTTCATAGAAAAATTTCGATAAATTTTCTATTTATAGAAAATTTCGATAAATTTTCTTTTTATAGAAATTTCGATAAATTTTCTTCTTATAGAAAATTGATTAATTATAAATTTTCTTTTATAGAAAATTTTCGTAAAATTTTTTTTATAGAAAATGTTCGTTTTCTTTTTATAGAAAATGTTCGTTAAATTTTCTTTTATAGGAAATTTTCGATAAATTTCTTTTTATAGGAAATTTTCGATAAATTTTCTTTTTATAGGAAATTTTCGATAAATTTTCTTTTTATAGGAAATTTTCGATAAATTTTCTTTTTATAGGAAATTTTCGATAAATTTTCTTTTATAGGAAATTTTCGATAAATTTCTTTTTATAGGAAATTTTCGTTAAATTTTTTTTATAGAAAATTTTCGTTAAATTTTCTTTTTATAGAAAATTTTCGTTAAGTTTTTCTTTTATAGAAAATTTTCGTTAAGTTTTCTTTTTATAGAAAATTTCGTTAAATTTTCTTTTTATAGAAAATTTTCGTTAAGTTTCTTTTTATAGAAAATTTTCGTTAAGTTTTCTTTTTATAGAAAATTTTCGTTAAGTTTTTCTTTTTATAGAAAATTTTCGTTAAATTTCTTTTTATTAAGAAAAATTTCGTAAATTTTCTTTTATAGACATTTCGTTAAATTTTCTTTTATAGAAAATTTTCGTTAAATTTTCTTTTTATAGAAATTTTCGTTAAATTTCTTTTTATAGAAAATTTCGTTAAATTTTCTTTTATAGAAAATTTTCGTTAAATTTTCTTTTTTATAGAAAATTTCGTTAAATTTTCTTTTATAGAAAAATTTTCGTTAAATTTTCTTTTTATAGAAAATTTCGTTAAATTTTTTCTTTTATACAAAATTTTCGTTACATTTTCTTTTTATAGAAAATTTTCGTTAAATTTCTTTTATAGAAAATTTTCAATAAATTTCTTTTATAGAAAATTTTCAATAAATTTTCTTTTTATAGGAAATTTTCGATAAATTTTCTTTTATAGGAAATTTTCGATAAATTTTCTTTTTATAGGAAATTTTCGTTAAATTTTTTTTATAGAAAATTTTCGTTAATTTTCTTTTATAGAAAATTTTCGTTAAATTTTCTTTTTATAGAAAATTTTCGTTAAATTTTTTTTTTATAGAAAATTTTCGTTAAATTTTTTTTTTTTATAGAAAATTTTCGTTAAATTTTCTTTTTATAGAAAATTTTCGTTAAATTTTCTTTTTATATAGAAAATTTTCAATAAATTTTCTTTTTATATAGAAAATTTTCAATAAATTTTCTTTTTATATAGAAAATTTTCAATAAATTTTCTCTTTATATAGACAATTTTCAATAAATTTTCTTTTTATATAGAAAATTTTCGATAAATTTTTTTTTTTTATATAGAAAATTTTCGATAAATTTTCTTTTTATATAGAAAATTTTCGATAAATTTTCTTTTATATAGAAAATTTTCGATAAATTTTCTTTTTATAAATTTTCTTTTTATAGGAAATTTTCGATAAATTTTCTTTTTATAGGAAATTTTCGATAAATTTTCTTTTTATAGGAAATTTTCGATAAATTTAAATTTTTGATAAATTTTCTTTTTATATAGAAAATTTTCGATAAATTTTCTTTTTATATAGAAAATTTTCGATAAATTTTCTTTTTATATAGAAAATTTTCGATAAATTTTCTTTTTATATAGAAAATTTTCGATAATTTTCTTTTATATAGAAAATTTTCGATAAATTTTCTTTTATATAGAAAATTTTCGATAAATTTTCTTTTATATAGAAAATTTTGAATAAATTTTCTTTTATATGGAAAATTTTGAATAAATTTTCTTTTTATATAGAAAATTTTGAATAAATTTTCTTTTTATATAGAAAATTTTCGATAATTTTTCTTTTTATATAGAAAATTTTCGATAATTTTTCTTTTATATAGAAAATTTTCGATAAATTTTCTTTTGTATAGAAAATTTTCGATAAATTTTCTTTTTGTATAGAAAATTTTCGATAAATTTTCTTTTTGTATAGAAAATTTTCGATAAATTTTCTTTTTGTATAGAAATTTTCGATAATTTTTCTTTTTGTATAGAAAATTTTCGATAAATTTTCTCTTTGTATAGAAAATTTCGATAATTTTTCTTTTTGTATAGAAAATTTTCGATAAATTTTCTTTTTATATAGAAAATTTTCGATAAATTTTCTTTTTATATAGAAATTTTCGATAAATTTTCTTTTTATATAGAAAATTTTCGATAAATTTTCTTTTTATATAGAAAATTTTCGATAAATTTTCTTTTATATAGAAAATTTTCGATAAATTTTCTTTTTGTATAGAAAATTTTCGATAAATTTTCTTTTTGTATAGAAAATTTTCGATAAATTTTCTTTTGTATAAAAAATTTTCGATAAATTTTCTTTTTGTATAGAAAATTTTCGATAAATTTTCATTTTGTATAGAAAATTTTCGATAAATTTTATTTTTATATAGAAAATTTTCGATAAATTTTCTTTTATATAGAAAAATTTCGATAAATTTCCTTTTATATAGAAAATTTTTGATAAATTTTCTTTATATATAGAAAATTTCGATAAATTTTCTTTTTACATAGAAAATTTTCTATAATTTCTTTTATATAGAAAATTTTCGATAAATTTTCTTTTTATATAGAAAATTTTCGATAAATTTTCTTTTTGTATAGAAAATTTCGATAAATTTTCTTTTTGTATAGAAAATTTTCGATAAATTTTCTTTTGTATAGAAAATTTCGATAAATTTTCTTTTTGTATAGAAAATTTTCGATAAATTTCTTTTTGTATAGAAAATTTTCGATAAATTTTCTTTTTGTATAGAAAATTTCGATAAATTTCTTTTTGTATAGAAAATTTTCGATAAATTTTCTTTTTGTATAGAAAATTTTCGATAAATTTTCTTTTTGTATAGAAAATTTTCGATAAATTTTCTTTTTGTATAGAAAATTTTCGATAAATTTTCTTTTTGTATAGAAAATTTTCGATAAATTTCTTTTTGTATAGAAATTTTCGATAAATTTTCTTATTTTTGTATAGAAATTATCGATAAATTTTCTTTTTATATAGAAAATTTTCGATAAATTTTCTTTTATATAGAAAATTTTCGATAAATTTTCTTTTTGTATAGAAAATTGTCGATAAATTTTCTTTTTGTATAGAATATTTCGATAAATTTTCTTTTTGTATAGAAAATTTTCGATAAATTTTCTTTTTGTATAGAATATTTTCGATAAATTTTCTTTTTGTATAGAAAATTTTCGATAAATTTTCTTTTTGTATAGAAAATTTTCGATAAATTTTCTTTTGTATAGAAAATTTCGATAAATTTCTTTTTGTATAGAAAAATTTTCGATAAATTTTCTTTTTGTATAGAAAATTTTCGATAAATTTTCTTTTTGTATAGAAAATTTTCCGATAAATTTTCTTTTTATATAGAAAATTTTTGATAAATTTTCTTTTATATAGAAATTTTTCGATAAATTCCTTTTAATATAGAAAATTTTCGATAAATTTCATTTATATAGAAAATTTTCGATAAATTTGCTTTTATATAGAAAAATTTCGATAAATTTTCTTTTTATATACAAAATTTTCGATAATTTTTCTTTTAATTTTAATATAGAAAATTTTCAATAAATTATCTTTTTATATAGAAGATTTTCAATAAATTTTGTATAGAAAATTTTCGATAAATTTTCTTTTTATAGGAAATTTTCGATAAATTTTATTTTTATAGGATATTTTCGATAAATTTTCTTCTTATATAAAAATTTCGTAAATTTTCTTTTGATCTAAAATTTTGGTTGAATTTTCTTTTTATAAGGAATTTTTGTTTATTTTTTTTTTTGATAAATCTTCTTTTTTCACTAAATTTTCGTTGAATTTTTTTATTATATTTTTTAATAAATTCTTCAAATTCCAACTTACCTTATGATTAACCGTATCATCGAATGGTGGTAAATGTTGATGCGTCAAATGTGATGGCATGCCCACCTCATCGTAATGATAGGAACGCCAACCATCATCATAATCATCTATTGTATAGCCAGCATCCTCTAAGGCATACATTTGTAAAGCTTCACGCGGTGGCCTATAGCCCGGATAGCCGCTGGGCGTTTGTGAACGACAATATTCCGATGATGCCAAAGCTCCATCGCCATAATAACCCGACCCCCTTGTTAAACTATACTCCGTATTGGCATAATCTTTACGACGCCTGGACTCCTCTACACGTCGCTGTGTAGTTTCGGGGTCCTCAAAGACATCATCACTCATACTGCTGGCATCGTCGGGAATTTGTGACATTTGTTATTATTTTTGTTTTATTTTTACTTATTGCAATTTTAAGTTGATTGTTTTAAAGTTAAAGTTAATAAGTAATTAAATTAGTATAGTTGTTGTTTTGCAGTAGATATGTTAATTATAAGTTTAAGTTTATTTTTATTAAGATTGTTTTAAAGTTTTGGAAGGGGTGGGAAATATGTTTAGAGTTTTTAATTTAACAGTTTATTTTTTATACAATTAAAGCTCTATAAGCATTAAGGTACTAAATAATATGTTTGCTATAATGTTTCTTAGCATTCAAAGCTATTTTGCAGCTTTTTAAGTTTATGTTTTAATAAAGCTTTTTTCACAATTTTAGCCTAGTAAGCATCCTTTTTGTTATTGGTCCTTTTTAACGTTATTTTTTTAGGTTCGTAAGAGCTTTTTTGGTGGTGTTGTGTGTTTGCTAAAAATTAAATCGTTTAAAGTTAAGCTTTTAAATTAGCTTAAAAGCTTTTTAAGAGTTGCCAAATTATTTCAAATTATAAATGGAAATCTCTAAAATAGAGACAAATTTTAAACAGTATGAAATACTATAGACTTGTGTAAAACCAAGGCAAAAGATTAGTCTATTCCATAAACAAGAGCATACAGTTGTAAATAGTAATATCAATAGACTAATCAATACTAGTCCATTGACTGGCCCAAAAACTAGTCAATAGAACAGTCCAAATATTGGACAATAGATTATACATAGGTAGTCAATTAATAGACTAGTCACTAGTCCATTGACCTGTCAAACAACTATCCAATAGAGTAGTGAATAGACTAGTTCATAGCCTAGTCCATATAATAGTCATTAAACTAGTTCATAGCCTAATCCATAGACTAGTAATAGACTAATCCAATAGAGTAGTTCATAGCCAGTTCATAGCCTAGTCCATATAATAGTCAATAAACTAGTTCATAGCCTAATCCATAGACTAGTAAATAGACTAATTCATAGGCTAGTCAATTTACTAGTCCAAGGACTAATGAATTTAATAGTCTATAGACTAGTCCATAAATTGGTCAATAGCCTATAGCTCGTCCACAGACCAATCAGTAGACTTACCTATATAGTAGTCATTAATGTAGTCCACAAACCAATCAAAAAACTAGTCCATAACCTATTCCATAGACTAGTTCAAAGACTAGTATATTGATTGGTGCATAGACCAATCCATAGACTTACCTATATAGTAGTCATTGATCTAAACCAGTCAAAAAACTAGTCCATAGACTGACTAGTCAATAAAATAATCCAAAACTCGTCAATAGACAAATCCATAAACAAGTCAGTAGACCGGTCAATAGACAAGAGGGATCAATAAACTAGGCAATACACTATCCCATAAACTAGTCAATAGATTTGTATATAGACTTGTTCATATAGTAATCAATAACCTAGCACATACACTACTCCAAATATTACTCCATAGGCTAATTCAAAGACTAGGCTATAGGCTAGACTAGCCCATAGACTAGACAATAAACTATCCATAGAATAGTCAATAGTCTAGGTTAAAAACTTGTCAATGGAATAGTCCATAAAACTAGTCAATAGACAAGACCATGGAGTGATCAATAGAAATAATAATATAATAATAATAATAATAATAATAATAATAATAATAATAATAATAATAATAATAATAATAATAATAATAATAATAATAATAATAATAATAATAATAATAATAATAATAGACTAGCCCATATACTTATCCATAGACTAGTTCATAAAGTTGTCAATGGAATAAGCCATAAAGTAGTCCATAGGCTAATCAACAGACTAGACCATGAAGTGATCAATAGACCAGTCCTTATACTGTCCCATACACTAGTCAATAGTCTTGTACAGAGACTAGTCAATAGACTTGTCCATAGACTAGTTAACAGACTAGTTAGTCCATTGACCAGTCAATAGGCTAGTCCATAGACCCAGTTAAAATACAAGTACATAAAGTAGTCAATGGACTAGTCAAGAGCCTAGACCAGTAGATCAATAAACTAACTATTCACTGGACTAGTACATAGACTAGTTCATAGATTAATCAGCAGACTAGTCCAAAGACTTTTCAATCGGCTGGTCAATAAGCTAGCCTAGACTGTAGGCTAAAGCCATTAAAACTAACCGATAGACTAGTCCATACATTGGTCAATGATTAGTTCATATACTAGTCAATAGATTAGTCGAGACCAGTCAATGGACTAGACCATAGCCTATTCAATAGACTAATCCATAGACTAGTCAATAAACTAATCCATAGACTACTCAATAGTCTAGTTCATAAAGTTGTCAATAGAATAGTCCATAAAGTAGTGAATAGGTTAGTTAACAGACAAGACCATGGAGTGATCAATGGAACAAAAAATAGACTAGTCAATAATCTAGCCCATAAACCAGACAATAAACTAGTCAATAGACTTGTGAAAATACTTGGTTATATACTAGTCAATGGACTATTTCATTGACCTGTCAATAGTTTAGTTCATTGATCATTCAATAGACTATTCCATAGAGAATTCAAAAGACTACATAATCCATAAAGTAGTCAATAAACCAGTCCAAAGACTAGTCAATAGGCGAATCCATAAAGTAATCAATAGACTATTCCATAGACTAGTCAATAGACTAATACATAGACTAGTCAACAGTCTAATCCATAGACCAGTAAATAGACTATTCCATAAAGTAGACTAGTCAACATGTCATTGATTGATCAGTAGTCCAATCAATAGACCAGTCCATAAAGTACTCAACAGACTAGTCCAAAGATTAATCTATAGGCTAGTCCAAACACTAATCAATAGGCTGGTCCAAAGAGTCAATAAACTCTTCCATAAAGCTGAAAATACATTAAGTAGTCAGTAAACTAGTCAAACAAACAAGACCATAAAGTAATCATTAGTAAAAAAACATTTATAATCACAAATAATCTGGCAACTCATACAGCTCTCAAAAGCTTTGGTTTTTCTTACTCTCTTAAAAGCTTTTATCTCTTGCTTTTGTTTAACAAACGGTTTTGTCAACAGTGAACTAATTTCCTTAGGAAAATTTGCTGCAGCTGGTTCAAAATTTCTTGCACTAATATTAATAATTAATTAATATATTTTGTTTAAGAACTTCATTGTATTATTTTCACTCTATAATGTTAGTTTTGAGTTTAGTTTTTAGAATTTATTTAGATTTAAAGAATTATTTATTTGTTTTCTTTTTAACCACTCTCTTATACATATTTGACACAATTTGTGTTTCTTTTTAGACATGTGTTGAGAAGAATAAGAGAGCTAAAGCTAAGTTTTTGACACTATAGTAATTTTCTTGTTGTTGTGTTGTTTTTCTTTTTTTTTTTTACTTTAACGTTACTTTTGTTTTGGCAGTTATATTCGTGCACAATTGTTATTGTTATGAAGTTTCCTTTTGCTATTTTATTAGTTTTGTTGTTGTTGTAATTGAATGCGTAATAGAGTTAATAGAGTTGGAAACAGATTTATTTCTTTTATGGTTTTTGTAGGGTTATTTTTGAGTTACAAAGTTATTTATTTATTATTCTGTATAGTTTTGTTTATTTTATTTTGGCTACATTTGACATTTGCAAATGTACTTGTCAAAGATTTTTTTGTTTTTTTATCAAAGTTGAAAGGTTAAGTTTTAGCTTTAGAGTTTTTAAATTTATTTTTATTTAATTTAATTATTTATATAATAAATTCCCTAAATAAATATTCGTTTCTTTAGTTTCCGTTCAAATGCCTTTTTTTTAATTTATATGAGTTATATTAATGTTTTATTAATTAAATAAATAGTTTACTAAATATTTTATGTTTGTATATGTTTTCTATATAATAATTAATAATAATTTATTTAAAACTACAAAAATTGGTGTTGTCGTTAACTGCTAAAGCACTATATTTTAGGTTTTTTTTTTTAATTTTTGGGGTTTTTTATTTACATTTCAAATTGCTTTTAGGGTTTTATGGTTTTAGGTATTTTTTTTTGTTGAAGTTAAAGTGGTCTTAACTCTAGGGAGAATACATATGGTTATTGTATTTTCATGTCATGGATTTTTCTGCTTTTTTTACTTAAATTTTATAACAATTTGTTTGATTTTTTGTTTGGTCATATATTTTTATTTTTCTATTACACTATCACAGGGTATATTTAACTCTACGTGGGAACTTTTAATTTTTTTTACATATTTCTAGTTAATTTTTCATATTTATATTATTATTTCTATAGTATTTAATAATTTTCTAGTTTTTTTTCTTCTGTTCGTTTTGTCCTTTAGGGAATATTTGTGTCTATAAATTTGTTTGTGTATGTGTTTATTATACCATAAGGCTTTTTTTTAACACTACCCCTTCCACCTTTGGTATATAATTTTATAATCATTTATCTATAGGCCATGTTCTTGTTATTCGTTTTTTTTATAATTTATACATTTCAAACAAACGTTAACATTTATTATTTCACTTAAAATAATTCATTTTATTAATTAGCCCATTTTTTCCTATAATTTAATCGCTTTTTTTCTATTTAATTTTCATTCTTTCTCTATTAGTTAGTTGTTTTTCCCGTTAAATCTACACTTGTACTAATGCCTTTGACATTTCGGCAATACATTGACCGACATTTTTTGAGAGAGCAAAAGCAAATAGTAGACAAACATAAATATTGCTTAAATTTCCTTATTTCTATGAAAAAATACAGCCCTACATGTGCCGTTATCTGATTTCCTGTGAGAGCTTTTCAAACGCAACGAATTGAGCACATGAGAGGAAGTGGAAAATGTCAATGAATGAAATGCGGTAAGAGTTGCCATATTGTTAAACTATTGTTTAATGAAAAGTAGGGCCAATTGTTATTAGTGCAGGTGGAGAGGTTAGGGCAATGGTAGAAATATGTAATAAATTTTAGTTTCGAAATCCCAATAGAGGCCAATAATGGGGAAAATTGTGTAAAAGTTTTAGTTTTTAATATATGTATATCTTAAGAGGAGATATATAGTTAGTAAGTTAGTTAGTTAGTAGTTAGTTAGTAGTAGTAGTTAGTTAGTTAGTTAGTTAGTTAGTTAGTTAGTTAGTTAGTTAGTTAGTTAGTTAGTTGTAGTTAGTTAGTTAGTTAGTTAGTTAGTTAGTTAGTTAGTTAGTTAGTTAGTTAGTTAGTTAGTTCGTTAGTTAGTTAGTTAGTTAGTTAGTTAGTTAGTTAGTTAGTTAGTTAGTTAGTTAGTTAGTTAGTTAGTTAGTTATTTAGTTAGTAGTTAGTTAGTTAGTTAGTTAGTTAGTTAGTTAGTTAGTTAGTTAGTTAGTTAGTTAGTAGTTAGTTAGTTAGTTAGTTAGTTAGTTTGTTAGTTAGTTCGTTAGTTAGTTAGTTAGTTAGTAGTTAGTTAGTTAGTTAGTTAGTAGTTAGTTAGTTAGTTAGTTAGTTAGTTTAGTTAGGTAGTTAGTTAGTTAGTTATAGTTAGTTAGTTAGTTAGTTAGTGTTAGTTAGTTAGTTAGTTAGTTAGTTAGTAGTTAGTTAGTTAGTTAGTTAGTTAGTTAGGTAGTTAGTTCGTTAGTTAGTTAGTTAGTAGTTAGTTAGTTAGTTTAGTTAGTTAGTTAGTTAGTTAGTTGGTTAGTTAGTAGTAGTTAGTAGTTAGTTAGTTAGTTAGTAGTTAGTTAGTTAGTTGGTTAGTTAGTTAGTTAGTTAGTTAGTTAGTAGTTAGTTAGTTAGTTAGTTAGTTAGTAGTTAGTTAGTAGTTAGTTAGTTAGTTAGTTAGTTAGTTAGTTAGTTAGTTAGTTAGTTAGTTAGTTAGTTAGTTAGTTAGTTAGTTGGTTAGTTAGTTAGTTAGTTAGTTAGTTAGTTAGTTAGTTAGTTAGTTAGTTGGTTAGTTAGTTAGTTAGTTAGTTAGTTAGTTAGTAGTTAGTTAGTTAGTTAGTTAGTAGTTAGTAGTTAGTTAGTTAGTTAGTTAGTTAGTTAGTTAGTTAGTTAGTTAGTTAGTTAGTTAGTTAGTTAGTTAGTTAGTTAGGAGTAGTTAGTTAGTAGTTAGTTAGTTAGTTAGTTAGTTAGTTAGTTGGTTAGTTAGTTAGTTAGTTAGTTAGTTAGTTAGTTAGTTAGTTAGTTAGTTAGTTAGTTAGTTAGTTAGTAGTTAGTTAGTTAGTAGTTAGTTAGTTAGTTAGTTAGTTAGTTAGTTAGTTAGTTAGTTAGTTAGTTAGTTAGTTAGTTAGTTAGTTAGTTAGTTAGTTAGTTAGTTAGTTAGTTAGTTAGTTAGTTAGTAGTTAGTTAGTTAGTTAGTTAGTTAGTTAGTTAGTTAGTTAGTTAGTTAGTTAGTTAGTTAGTTAGTTAGTTAGTTAGTTAGTTAGTTAGTTAGTTAGTAGTTAGTTAGTTAGTTAGTTAGTTAGTAGTTAGTTAGTTAGTTAGTTAGTTAGTTAGTTAGTTAGTTAGTTAGTTAGTTAGTAGTTAGTTAGTTAGTTAGTTAGTTAGTTAGTTAGTTAGTTAGTTAGTTAGTTAGTTAGTTAGTTAGTTAGTTAGTTAGTTAGTTAGTTAGTTAGTAGTTAGTAGTAGTTAGTTAGTTAGTTAGTTAGTTAGTTAGTTAGTTAGTTAGTTAGTTAGTTAGTTAGTTAGTTAGTTAGTTAGTTAGTTAGTTAGTTAGTTAGTAGTTAGTTAGTAGTTAGTTAGTTAGTTAGTTAGTTAGTTAGTTAGTTAGTTAGTTAGTTAGTTAGTTAGTTAGTTAGTTAGTTAGTTAGTTAGTTAGTTAGTTAGTTAGTTAGTTAGTTAGTTAGTTAGTTAGTTAGTTAGTAGTTAGTTAGTTAGTTAGTTAGTTAGTTAGTTAGTTAGTTAGTTAGTTAGTTAGTTAGTTAGTTAGTTAGTTAGTTAGTTAGTTAGTTAGTTAGTTAGTTAGTTAGTTAGTTAGTTAGTTAGTTAGTTAGTTAGTTAGTTAGTTAGTTAGTAGTTAGTTAGTTAGTTAGTTAGTTAGTAGTTAGTTAGTTAGTTAGTTAGTTAGTTAGTTAGTTAGTTAGTTAGTTAGTTAGTTAGTTAGTTAGTTAGTTAGTAGTTAGTTAGTTAGTTAGTTAGTTAGTTAGTTAGTTAGTTAGTTAGTTAGTTAGTTAGTTAGTTAGTTAGTAGTTAGTTAGTTAGTTAGTTAGTTAGTTAGTTAGTTAGTTAGTTAGTTAGTTAGTTAGTTAGTTAGTTAGTTAGTTAGTTAGTTAGTTAGTAGTTAGTTAGTTAGTTAGTTAGTTAGTTAGTTAGTTAGTAGTTAGTTAGTTAGTTAGTTAGTTAGTTAGTTAGTAGTTAGTAGTTAGTTAGTTAGTTAGTTAGTTAGTTAGTTAGTTAGTTAGTTAGTTAGTTAGTTAGTTAGTTAGTTAGTTAGTTAGTTAGTTAGTAGTTAGTTAGTTAGTTAGTTAGTTAGTTAGTTAGTTAGTTAGTTAGTAGTTAGTTAGTAGTTAGTTAGTTAGTTAGTTAGTTAGTTAGTTAGTTAGTTAGTTAGTTAGTTAGTTAGTTAGTTAGTAGTTAGTTAGTTAGTTAGTTAGTTAGTTAGTTAGTTAGTTAGTTAGTTAGTTAGTTAGTTAGTTAGTTAGTTAGTTAGTTAGTTAGTTAGTTAGTTAGTTAGTTAGTTAGTTAGTTAGTTAGTTAGTTAGTTAGTAGTTAGTTAGTAGTTAGTTAGTTAGTTAGTTAGTTAGTTAGTTAGTTAGTTAGTTAGTTAGTTAGTTAGTTAGTTAGTTAGTTAGTAGTTAGTTAGTTAGTTAGTTAGTTAGTTAGTTAGTTAGTTAGTTAGTTAGTTAGTTAGTTAGTAGTTAGTTAGTTAGTTAGTTAGTTAGTTAGTTAGTTAGTTAGTTAGTTAGTTAGTTAGTTAGTTAGTTAGTTAGTTAGTTAGTTAGTTAGTAGTTAGTTAGTTAGTTAGTAGTTAGTTAGTTAGTTAGTTAGTTAGTAGTAGTTAGTTAGTAGTTAGTTAGTTAGTAGTTAGTTAGTTAGTTAGTTAGTTAGTTAGTTAGTTAGTTAGTTAGTTAGTTAGTTAGTTAGTTAGTTAGTTAGTAGTTAGTTAGTTAGTTAGTAGTAGTTAGTAGTTAGTTAGTTAGTCGAATGTGGTATTGATACATATACAAATCATTCTGTAAAGGTTTTTCTCCATCTCCCAAAATTAACGCCTTACTATATCAAATCGGAATCTCTACAAACAACATTTTACCATCAAAAATATATTTTTAAATAAAAATAACCTGCGGTTTCTAAAAATTCATTGGTTTAATGATTTCCTTTTTAATTTCAATATCAACAGTACTACAATACACAAGGAAATAAATAATACATCCCAACAGTATACCACCCACCATTGATTGACTTCTAATCTAGTTAAAACATCTTTCAAACTAGCAGAGAATTACCTCTTTTAGCAACTTCCCTCTCTCCCACAGCAATATTCATTAAACACATGCACGGTTAGCAATGAGTAAAATGCTGCTGTTTCAGTTGACGATGACGAAGGACCACACTTTAATATTGAGACGCTTAATCTAATCGTAAATGTTTGTCAGTCAATTGTTGAAATATGCATGATTGGGAAATTTGTTTTTATCCAGTCCATATGTTTAATTGAAGATGTATATGTGTATGTAGGTGGTGGTGATGTCAATTATGCTTTTTGTATTTAATTATTTCATTCTTTTATCATTTCTTAAACAAGTTAATAATATGATTATTTAGATAAAGAACGTGCGTAGGTGTCTTCCTATCTAAAACCTAAATGGGTTTTTATAAATGCCCTTGACTAATAAAGATAGTGTTTAATGATAATTAGAAAATTGAGTGATAATTTTTTTTCTATTAACTAATGTTATAAGCCTTTAAATTTGTAATTGTTTTATAAAACAATCATTTAACTGATTGACAAAAATTCTATCTATCTATCTATCTATCTATCTATCTATCTATCTATCTATCTATCTATCTATCTATCTATCTATCTATCTATCTATCTATCTATCTATCTATCTATCTATCTATCTATCTATCTATCTATCTATCTATCTATCTATCTATCTATCTATCTATCTATCTACCTATCTATCTATCTATCTATCTATCTATCTATCTATCTATCTATCTATCTATCTATCTATCTATCTATCTATCTATCTATCTATCTATCTATCTATCTATCTATCTATCTCTCTATCTCTCTATCTATCTATCTATCTATCTATCTATCTATCTATCTATCTATCTATCTATCTATCTAATCTATCTATCTATCTATCTATCTATCTATCTATTTATCTATCTATCTATCTATCTATCTATCTATCTATCTATCTATCTATCTATCTATCTATCTATCTATCTATCTATCTATCTATCTCTCTATCTATACCTATCTATCTATCTATCTATCTATCTATCTATCTATCTATCTATCTATCTATCTATCTATCTATCTATCTATCTATCTATCTATATGTCGAATAATCCATCTAGTTTTACATTAAATAGTCATAAGCAAATTTTCCATAAAATAATAGTAAATAATTAATTTAATGAAACATTTAATTTATACGACAACAACATTTTTCTAATTCCATATACATTAATTGTAAAACATCCAAATTTATTTTAATACAAATAAAAAATTTTCAAATTCAAAATATATCCCTTTTTACATTCAGTACCTACTTCTCAACATTCACTCCCATCTAATACAACTCTGCGACAATACAACCCTACATACTGTCATTTGCTTCATAAACTACAGCTTTCTGGCATCACTAGCATTTACAAAAAAACACCGACGCGAGTGAAAGAAAGACGTAGAAATTTTCAAGTAAACAATTTTCTCCGCAAATTTTATACAAAAAATCAAATAAAATATTAAAAATTTTACGTAAAATTACTATAATAATAAATAAAGTTATTAGTGCATGCAATCGTTACAAACAAATGTTAATATAAAGTGTTTTTAAAAGAAAAAACTAAAAGCGAAAAAAAATTTGTGAATAAATTTGAAGCATGTAGAAAAAATTGGAAGTGTCTAATAAAGTACAACAAGAAAGAAAGAGAAAGAAAATTGTGTAAAAAAATAGTGGATGAAAAAGAATATAAGATCAACAGAGATAAAACTATAAATACCTGAAGGACGTTTTGTGTGTTTTTTTGTTTTTACACACAAATATTTTATATTTTGTTTTTCATTATTATTATTTTGTGTGTTTTTATACATGTTTTTACACCTTTTCGGAGGGAAGACAAAATTTGTATATTAAGAAAAAAAGTGTTGAACACAGCTAGTATTGTTTTCCGCAAACAAGAGGAGAACGTAAATAAATAAAATAATAACATTATTTTAACAAAATTGTATTAATAAAAATTATGTAAATAGTTGTTTGTGAATAAAAGAAATATAATCCTTGGAAAATAGAAAAAAGTGTTATCATACTATTTTGTGCAAAAAGTTTCGTAAAAAACAGTCTAAAACTGGATAACATAATGGGCAGTTCGGATGATCGCGTTTACGCGGCAGAGCGTATTATACAAAAACGTATTAGAAAGGTAAAAATTTTATTAATTATTTTTCAGTATTTTTTTTTTCTTTTTTGTGATAATTAGTGAAGCTATGAAATGTCCTTGTATTTTAAAAAAAGTCCTTCAAAAATTTTCTGTGTTGCTTTAAAGATGTGCATGTATAATAGCAACAACAATTAGCCAGCACACGGAACAGTAATAATCCTCTTAACATCTGCTGGCAGCTGTTGTTGAGTTCATTCACAAAAACACAAGACAATTTACGTTGTTAGTTTTTTCTTCATTTCATTATTATTGTCTCGTGCTCCTTTTTGCTTCTTAATGTTTCATCATCTGCTGTAATTTTCTACCTTGTTTTTTATTTATTATTTCTATATGGGCTAAATGAAAAACACCTTCCTTTTCAGTAATGTTAATATCTGGAAATGTTAAAAAACGCTTAATGTAGGAAAGTATTTATACCCTACAACAGTCTATATACTAGTAGATAGAATATACAGTCGACTAGCCTCAAGACAAGTTAAACTACTAGCCTATAGAATAGTCCACAGCCTTGTCATTATTCAAATCAATAGATACCTATATCTCAAGAGTAGTCAATAGAGTTGTCAATAAAAGTGTTGTCTAGAAGAAAGCAGGGCCCAAATCATGGCATACGATATCGATCGAAATCTCCATTTAGATTTTATTGAGATTTCGATCGATATCGTATGCCATAATTTGGGCCCTGTCTATCCCATTTGTTGGGTTATTTTGCTATAGAAATATGTCCCTTTTTTTGTCTTCTTAGAGGTCAGTGTTTTAGTTCTGCATATTCTCACGACTTATTGGAAGAATGATTTGATATTGAATTCGATATTCTCTGAGCACCGATCGGTATTAAAAATAACGCGGTATTTAATTTATTGTTTGAAAAGAATATGCAGCTTTTTCAAAAACCACTTTCAGTTCCGTTTCGTTATTTGTCGAGCTAAGGGTTCTGGATTTCATCAGCTTACAATGGTATGTTTTTGTTATATCAAATCTACATAGGCCGATAGTTCTTTCCTGAATAAAAACTTTCCGTTTATACAGCTGTCGCTGTGTTGACAACCTTTGGCCGAGTATGACTCGGGTCGTTACGATAATACAAATCACGTGGGAACGTATCTGTTTTTTACATTTTGATAGCCTAGTATGTCACTAAACACAAACGTTAGTTTGTATAAAGTTGTCCAAGAATCTAAGTACTTTGACAGCTAGTCTAGTTTTCTAATAGAAGAACCTGAGATTGGCTGATTTACGTGATCGATTCATTCATTATTGAACAACATAGCCATCAGTGTATAACCACCACGCAGGTTCATTTCGAAGGAAAAGTCTCTAAGAAAGCATGGTTTGAAATGCAATATTGTCCGACGACTGTTCTACTTGAACATTGGAGTCTCAGTCGACTATTGAATATAAAATAAATTGGCCAAAGGTGCTCTCGATCTTCAACTTCCAGATGCATTAAGTCTGGTAATGTTGTGTTTAAAATCATTTCATTATATGACAATCAATTAACTATCAACAGTATAACATGCCTTGAGTAAATAATTTAAGTAAATCCAGTATAATTTGATCCCATTGTGATACTCATGCGATAATGGAGTTAGCTTTCTACACATGCTCAACAATAAGTTTATCCAAAAGCATCATATGAAGGTCAAGTTGTCCTTTAGGTGTAACAGCTGATTTTATTGTTCCAACAAATCGACGTCATCTGCCTAATGTTTTATTAATCCAAATATATATCTTAACTTAAAATGCCTACTTTATTAGTTAACATAAAATCGCTAAAATCTTTAGAAAAACTTTAAATTGACATCACTTCCTATACTTACTGTTATTATTTGTTTCTTCTTTATTTTTAAATAAAACACTAGTCTTTTTTGTCTTTTTATTTAGTTATATTTTATATATTACAATTAAATAATTATTATTTATTGTTATTTTCATACTGTCTTTTTGTGGTTGTTTTTTTTTATATATATAATATTCCATTATATTTCCAAAACAGCTGTTGTTTTTTATTAAAGGCTCCTTATTTGTGTTTGGAGTGTCTTGCAATTCATACACCTTTCGTCCTTTATTTCCACTTCATTGAATAGTATTGATAGAACAACAACAATAAGGCACGTTCTCTTCTATTAAAGTGATTCATTTAAATTGAATGCATATTTTATTCAGACTCTACCGCAAGCTAAAACGTCAGTAATAAAAATTTATAAAAATGTTTATGTTTTATGTCCTTTTTTCCATTTTAATTAATATTAGGTCCTGTTTTATGTTCATGCTGATGGCGCCGTTTGTAATATAAATACTTATTTTTTGTTATTGTTGCATAAATGTCTGCATATTTTTCCACTTCTAGTTTTCCTGGAATAATAATAGTTGGTTTTCAGCGTGTTTTTGTATTTTATCGCCTAATTTACCTGCGTAAGTTTTTGTTTGACATATTTTCTATAATGAACCTTGAGACTGATGGGTTTTTGCTTTATACTTATTAACGTTTTTCTGGAAAATTTTAAAATAAATCCATTGATTATCTTTTTGAGAATTTGTTAAGTAAAATTATTATTTGTGTAGGAATTTTCGCCAGAGGAATTTATGTTAAGAAAGTATATTGTTGGTGGATTTTCAGCGTTTTTTTTAGTAATAAAAGTATTAAATTTAATATTTCACACTGTGTGTCTAAGTAAACTATATATGTTTAGATGGAAGTGAGAATTAAAATATCTTGAAAGATCTGTAAATATTATATCGTAGATGTAAATAAGACACTCAGTTATTGCTTACTTACTTACTTACTTACTTCCTTACTTACTTACTTACTTACTTACTTACTTACTTACTTACTTTACTTACTTACTTACTTACTTACTTACTTACTTACTTACTTACTTACTTACTTACTTACTTACTTACTTACTTACTTACTTACTTACTTACTTACTTACTTACTTACTTACTTACTTACTTACTTACTTACTTACTTACTTACTTACTTACTTACTTACTTACTTACTTACTTACTTACTTACTCTTACTTACTTACACTTACTTACTTACTTACTTACTTACTTACTTACTTACTTACTTACTTACTTACTTACTTACTTACTTACTTACTTACTTACTTACTTACTTACTACTTACTTACTTACTTACTTACTTACTTACTTACTTACTTACTTACTTACTTACTTACTACTACTTACTTACTTACTTACTTACTTACTTACTTACTTACTTACTTACTTACTTACTTACTTACTTACTTACTTACTTACTTACTTACTTACTTACTTACTTACTTACTTACTTACTTACTTACTTCTTACTTACTTACTTACTTACTTACTTACTTACTTACTTACTTACTTACTTACTTACTTACTTACACTTACTTACTTACTTACTTACTTACTTACTTACTTACTTTACTTACTTACTTACTACTTACTTACTTACTTACTTACTTACTTACTTACTTACTTACTTACTTACTTACTTACTTACTTACTTACTTACTTACTTACTTACTTACTTACTTACTTACTTACTTACTTACTTACTTACTTACTTACTTACTACTTACTTACTTACTTACTTACTTACTTACTTACTTACTTACTTACTTACTTACTTACTTACTTACTTACTTTACTTACTTACTTACTTACTTACTTACTTACTTACACTTACTTACTTACTCTTGACTTTACTTACTTACTTACGTACTTACTTACTTACTTACGTACTTACTTACTTACTTACTTACTTACTTACTTACTACTTACTTACTTACTTACTTACTTCTTACTTACTTACTGTACTTACTTACTTACTTACGTACTTACTTACTTACTTACTTACTTACTTACGTACTTACTTACTTACTTACTACTTACTTACTTCCTTACTTACTTACTTACTTACTTACTTACTTACTTACTTACTTACTTACTTACTTACTTCTTACATCTCCCATTTTTATACATTTCAGGGGCATTGTGGATACCGCGTCAAGTGGAAAGGCTGGAATCAACGTTACAACACCTGGGAACCCGAAGTCAACATTCTTGATCGCCGACTCATTGAAATCTATGAACAAGGTAATAAATCTTCTAGTACTCCCTCAAAGCGTGGTCCCAAAAGGAAGGAAAAAGAACGTGATCCTGATCCCGAACCCGAATCCGATGATGAATACACCTTCACCGAAGAAGATGCTCAACCAAGTCATGCCTCAACCTCAGCGGCGGCGGTAAGCACTATTTCCGCAACAAACACAGCAAACGCAACATCCTCCTCCAATTCTGCCTCTTTAACATCCGCCTCAGCAAATAGTGGTCATAATCATCACCATTATCATCACGATAAGGATAAGGAGAAAGAAAAAGATAAAGAGAAGAAACATCATCACCACCATCATCATCACCATCACAGTTCTAAGCTAGAGCGTTCAACAAGTAGACGTTCCGAATCACCACATACACATGGCGAAAGTAAGAGGCAAAAGGAACATGCTGCAGCGAATTCCTCATCTTTAGCCTTTATACCCGAAGCAGATACGAATTCTTCTAGTTCGGAAGATCAACCATTAAGTCGAAAGGAAGTGGGTACTAAACGCAAGGCTGAAGTACTTAAAGAATCGGGTAAAATTGGGGTAACCATAAAAACATCACCAGATGGACCACCACCCGCCAAAATACATTGTTCAGTGGATACAGCTACACCCATATCCACACCACTTAAAGCTGAAACAGAACCTTTATCGCCCGAAACACCAGCCTCAAGGCCAGAGCAGGCAACACCCTCAGAAAAACCTCAACAGTATAATGCCCAAGATGATGATGACGATGAATCTTCTTCACAAGCGGAATCACAAAATGAAACTGAAAATAATAACATTCATCACAATAACAACAACAACAATAACAATAGTAATAATAACAACAATAACCAGCGTCAACAGCATTTCGATAATAATTTGGAAAATTCACCGCCTAAACAAAAATCACAACAACCCCTAACACCTCTCTCCCCGCAAGCTTTACCGCCCCGCTTCTGGTTACCCGCCAAATGTAATATTTCCGATAAGGTAGTTATCACCGATGTTACGGTAAATTTTGAAACTGTTACCATTAGAGAATGTAAAACCGAAAGAGGCTTTTTTCGTGAACGCGATATGAAAAGTAGTGATTCTGTAGCCTAAACACGAAACAGAAAACAAACAAAGAATGTTTGTTAGAACATGGCCAAAAGTTAAGGATTAAAAGATTGCTAAAAACAAATTAACAAATTCCTAAAAGGCACTTAATGAGACTAAATTGTAACTGAATGTAAAGCAGGACTTTAAAGTTCAAAATTTGCCATTTTGTATACAAAATATTTATTTTTCTAAGCAAATTTTGAATTTAAGTTTTAAAGAAAAACATTTTATTTTTTCTCCTTTTCTTGATTTTTTTTTTGGCGCTTTATAAATCAACCAAACAGAGTTATATTTACTCTTATGAAGAAAGAAAAGTTTGTTGCCTATATGTAAGTGTAAATATATACCAGAAAATAACTAGCAAGTAAATATTTACAAAAGTATATTATACGAATTACAACATTTATTAAAAAAAAGAAAAAAGAAAAGAAACCTAAAAGTATATTTTTGTAGTGCTTGAAAAAGTAAAAAAAAAACAAAAACAAAACTAAAAACATTCTTGAAAATTAAAAATTTATGAAGCTCTTTATAAAACGATATTATTATCTATATATTTAGATATACAACTTAACTTTAAACTTAAACCTTGATATTTATAATCATACCTTTTATTATTTGCTATTGTTTAAAAACTTAAAACTATTAAATTAAAAAAAAACAAACAAATTGTTTAAAATATTAGAAGATTTCTTTGAATATTAGTTTGTTGTAGTGAATAATAGTTTTTAGTTTTTAAACAAAACTTTTTTATTAGTTATATTTTATATAATTTTTTTTTTTTTTTGAATTTTTATTTCATACTTTTGTGTACATAATTTTATACCCTCTTTTTTTTTTTTTTTTGATATCCATTTACAACTTTAAGTTGTATTTAACATTAAATTTGTTTATTAAACTCTTAATTTAAAGAGTTTTTATTCTAAATTATACCAAAAATTATTTCTAAATACAAACACCAATATATTAAAAAAAAATAATTGATTTTCTTATTAAATCTTCTGAATGCCTTTCTTTTGCATCATTAAATGTTTAATATAATAAGGTCCATACCTCTTAAGGCCAAGAAATTGCGTTTTAACTTCTAGACTATCCACCTGCAATAGATGCTTTATAAAATTATTGTAATTTTGTTTATTCAAAAAGCAAAATTTTATTCTTTTTGTACAATATGAATACGATATTGGTTAATGTTAATACTTTAATTGTATTAGGTAATATTTAAACTACCTTAAATTAAGGCTAATAACACAAATTATTAATATTTGTTTATAGTATTTCATAAGATCTTTTAAAACATTTTATTAATTTTTATATCAAGTAATTTGTACTTAAAAATTTCAACTCACTTTGTAATCTTTTGACTAGTCTATTGACATGTTTATGAAGTAGTCTATTAAAGGGTCTATACTAGTTTATTGATAAATCTATAGACAAATTTATTATCAAGTCTATAGACTAGTTTATGGACTAGTCTATTGGCAAGTCTATGGACTAGTCATTAACAAGTTTATTAACCAGTCTATTAAAGAATCGATGGAATAGTGTATTGATAAGTCTATGAAGTAGTCTATTGATTAGTCTTGTTAAGTCCACGGCCTAGTCTATTAACAAGTTTATAAACTAGTATGTAGATTAGTTAATTGACAAGTCTATGAACTAGTATATTGATGAAGCTAAGGACTTGTCTATTAGCAAATCTATTACCCATGTCTATAAAAGAATCGATGGAATTGTGTATTGATAAGTCTATCAACTAGTCTATTGAGATGTCTATTGTTTAGTCTTGTTATGTCTACGTCCTAGTCTATTAACAAGTTTATAAACTAGTCTATTGATAAAGCTAAGGACTAGTCTATTGACAAGTCCTTAAACTAGTCTCCTGACAAGTCTTTAGACTATTCTATTAGGAAATCTATTATTTAATTTATTAGCAAGTCTATATAATAGTTAATTGACATGTCAATGGACTAGTATATTGACAAGTTTGTAGACTAGTTATATACAAGTTTATAGACTAATCTATTGACACGTCTAGAGACTAGTTTATTGGCCCGTCTCGAAGCTAAACTATGGATTAATCCATTTACAAATCTATGAACTAATAATCTATTAGTTAGTCTATGAACTAGTCTATGGGCTAGTCAATTGAAAAGTCTATTCACCGTGCATTGATTAGTATATTAACAAGTTAATTGACAAGTCTATGAACTAGCCTATTGACAAGTCTAGTATATATACAAGTTTATAATTTAGTCTATTAACAAGCCTATAGACTAGTCCATTAAAAAAGCTATTGACAAGTCTAGAGACCACTTAATTAACAGACTACACTATTGACTATTAGCTATTATATGGACTATTCCATGAACAAGTCAATAGACTAGTCCAAATTGTTTCAATCTTTTAATTTTCATTCAATCCTGATACGACTATAATATTGCTGACAAGTCTGTAGATTAGTATATTGATGAGTCTAGAGACTAGTTTATTGGTCGGTCTACAAACTAAACTATGGATTAATTCATTCACAAATATATGAACTAATCTATTAGTAAGTCTATGAACTAGTCTATGGGCTAGTCAATTGAAAAGGCTATAAACTAGTCTATTCACCGTGCACTAACTAGTCTATAAACAAGTTAATTGAAAAGTCTATGAACTTCCCTATTGACAAGTCTAGTTTATAGATTGGTCTATTGACAAGTCTATGGACTAGTCCATTGAAAATGCTATTGACAAGTCTACAGACTATACAATTAACTATACTACAAGCTATTATTGGTTCTATTCCACTAACAAGTCAGTAGACTAGCCCAAATTGTTTCAATCTTTGAATTTTCCTTCAATCCCCATATACGACGATATAAATCTGTAAATGCAATATACAACAAATTTCTTATATTAAAAGGTTATCTTTGAGATTTAACTCCGAAAATAACCTTTCAAATGATAAATTTAAAATGTTAAACTCTATATTATTTTTAGCTTCAGTTGAAAAATTTCCCAGGAAAAATTTTATGATTATAACCAGTACTCCTTCTAGTTTAGAATTGAGACTAAAGTAATTAAATACAAATTTTGTCACCTTTAGAACTAGTTCTGTGACAGCGTTATCAAGAAAGACACTCATTTTTGGAACTATACTGAAGCTAGTTATAATTTGTCAGCTACAGAACTAGTTTTAAAGGAATCTTTAGAGAACTAGTTCTTTTACAGAGATTTTTGTGGGAAATTCTTAAGATTGGGAACAATTTTGGGAGATAGAACCTGTTCCAGATGTAAAGCCAAAATCATTAGTTCAAAGGATGTTGTTTAAGTTTTCAAAGTGGTTGCATTTGCAGCCGTTCTAGAAGGAACGAAATCTAAAATTTTTCCTGGGTTAAAATAATTTATGTTGAGAATTTCCCATTCATTATAATAATTCTTTGCAGAATAAAGCATTTTTATTATTTAACTAACTATAACCAATATTAACATTGCTTTTTAATGTTGGATATGCGTTGAAAACAAAACTACCATCAATATGTATTTACTTTAGAAATTTTTTGCAATTTTTCCTTAATAATTTTTTAGAATTCTAAAATATACATTATTTAACTTATAAAATTTTAAATTAAAATGCTAAAATTATATTGCTTTTAATTAAACAACAAAATTATAACATTGTGTAGCTAAAATAAAAATCAAAATAGAGAAATAAAGCAATATTTCTAAGGTGTCTTAAGTTTAAATTAATTAAAGATTTGCCAAATAGTTGCTTTAAAAAAACATGCAATCAAGAATCACAGCAATTAAGAAAAATAATTATAAATTTAAGAAACAAATCTAGCAATCATTTTCACCAACACCTTAGCAGTATAGCAAACAAATAAAATCCCAAATATTAAACAATAAAGCATTAAATTTTTATTAAAATTTATGTTACAAAAACAAACTTAAAACAATTTAAAAGAAAATCAGTATAAAACATAAAAATCTAAAAGAATTACACAACCTTTTGCAAAAAAAAAAAAAAAAAAAAAAAAAATATAAATTAAATTAATTGTTAAATTGTAGTTGAAACTCAAGAAAATCAATAATTATTATTAAACAAAAAAAAAAAATACATAAATACTTGTGTCAAAGATTATAAAATATGTAATGTAAAACATACATCAAAGTAAAATTCAATATTAAAATACCTACTTACATATATATTTTAATACATAACCATATTAAAAGCATCTAATCTACAAACATTAAAAAAATAACAAAACAAAAAAAAAACACCCAACACCAATTATAATGAAAATCATAAAAAATATAAATTATGAAAAAAAACAACAAAAAATTATATATTTTTAAAATTATACCTCTTGCTTGTTTGTTATTCAAATATATAAGTAATATTTATTAATTTTTAAGTATACTTGTGTTATTTATGTATTTCACAATTATTATTATTGTAAATATTTTATTTAATTGAAAAAAAAAAAAAGTAAAACAACAAAACTATTTTACATTTTAACATGATTTAAGTAATATTTTAAAACAATAAAATATAAGCTGGAATAAATAACAAGAAAATAATTGTAGTTTTATTTATAAAATACTTGAAATTACTTAAATTTCCGTTAAAAGTAGTTTAAAATTGTTTTAAAATATCACAAACTTGGCAGCACTGTTTCAGTGTTCTAAAAGCGCCATCTATTGTTTAGTTTTGGCTCATGGCAAAAAGCAAAAAATCGATGTGGCAACATTTCGCTAATTTTGGTACCCCGTTAACAAAAACGATCTGGTAGCACTGGCAATTTTTTGAAATTTTGCTAGAGTTGCCAGATTGTTTTTGTTAACGTGGTACCAAAATTAGCGAAATGTTGCCACATCGATTTTTTGCTTTTTGTCATGACCCAAAACTAAACAATAGATGGCGCTTTTAGAACACTGAAACAGTGCTGCCAAGTTTGCGATATTTTTATTCAAATTTAACGGAATTTTGAGGTATTTTAACTAATAACTAAAAAAAACTTTAATAAAGCTGCCAAAAAATTTAAGATTTATAAAAATTTATTTCATTTTATTAAATTAGTTACTTATTAATCGATGTTAAATATTATATTCTATTACTTGATGGTATATTTTATATCTAGAGGTGATATAGACAGCAGGATAGATTTAAAAAGTATTACGCGTACAAAGATTGTGGTTAAATCTGTAATGAAGAAGAAAATAAATAATAAGATTTTAATTATACAATTTTATGTTCATTTCTTCATTAATAACACAAAAATTGAAACAAAAATAGATCATAGAATAAGAATTAATAAATTAAGGAATTTAGAGTTAAGGTTAAGGAAACTTAATGTTACAGAAATGTAATGAACAGTTGTGAAATTATTATTACTTCGACGAATATTATTAAAACAAAATACATAACATTGATCTGGAGGTTTTTGCATTTCAATTCGAAAATTTTAAATTAATGGTTTTTGGTGAAGAAGCTGTTCTTTAATATGAATTCTGATGTGCTAATGATCATTAGCTGTTAATAAATTTAATATATATAATATATCACGTACTCTTGGAATAATTGACTTACTCCGAAGCATTGTCGACATATTTCATACAGAGATGCCTGGCTTAGAACACACATAATTTGTACATACATATTAATTTTAGGAAATACATACTTATTTTATAAAAAACTTGCATTTGCCAAATTCTTTTTATTTTAGACTATCAAGTAGACTGTGTTTATACTATCACTTCGTGTTACTACTAGCTCAGTAAGTACACTTTCTAAGGCGTAATTGGCTATACACCACTTTTATAACGTCAGAATGACACTCTGCACAATAGATTACAGTAAAGTGACATGGAACAACAGACACAATGGCTACTGGTTCTATAAAGAACGTGTTATCCCAACGGAATGTTTTGCATGTGGATGGGCTCCTCATAATACACTTAAAACATATGCAACTGCCTAGCAAACTACAATGAACTTATGGATGAATGTAAAAATTGCGCAATATTAAGTCTTGGAACTCAATGCAAAATCTTTTTATAGATTATGGCTCGAAGCTTGTCAACAATATTTGTAGAAATTACCATCTTTTAGGGTTGCATTGGATCATCTGCTGAGATTTTGAAGATTATGTGAAAGAAAATACAAAGTTTGAATCAATAAAATATTGCAAATTCTTTTTACAAAGTCTAATCGGAACAGTTTTAATTCTAAAGTTATTTTTTATTCGATTATGATCGATCTTTTAGTTTGGTTTTTTTTCATCTATCTATCTATATAAAAAAAAATCAATTGTCGTTCGTTGGTAATTGCATCAGTTGAGAACGGCTAGACCGATTTGGACAATTTTTTTACTGAAATGTTCGTCATAGTCCAACTTACGTTTTACGCACACTTTTTTCGATTTATCTAAAATCGGAAAACGGCTGCACCGATTTGGTTAATTTTTTATTTAAATGGTCGTAGTAATCTAATTTAAGTTTTTACTGAAAGAAAAATTTACCACGCCCACTTTTTTCGATTTATCTAAAATCGGAAAACGGATGCACCGATTTGGCTAAATTTTTTAAAACATGTTCATAGTAATCAAATTTAAAGTTTTACTGAAAGAATAATTGACCACGCCCACTTTTACGCTCACTTTTTTCGATTTATCTAAAATCACAAATCGAACATAAACATTTTTTCTAATTTGGACAGGACAACGTCTGTCGGGTCAGCTAGTTTATTCATAAAAATTTTATCGGGATGAAGTAACAGTCGCTTACAGATCATGCCGTACCTATTAAATTCGTTTTACAAAGTCCAGGCGGAACTGAATTTAGAAACTCCGTATTATGGCTTTGTCAAAGCTCATCTCAAACGACTGAGATGAAACAAATTGTATGACATTTTGGCCACACAATTTGGTCCACAACGTAAGAGACAATAAAATATTGGAAATTTGTTTTACAAAGTCCAATAGGAATAATTTTAATTCCAATTTCGTTTTTCCAAAATCGTTTTTATCTCACTTATTCACAAAAACATAAAAATTTTATAAACCCAAATGATTATCAAAGATGCCCAATATTCGGAATGCTCTTTTTCAAAGCATTTGTTTTTAAACTACATTGCAAAACTATACCACAATATGTATTTTAGCCATTTATGGACTGATTTTCAAAAACACTATTCGGAATACTGTTTCCTTAAACCTTCTTAAAAAACACACTGAATTTTGAAAAAAAAGAACTCTACCGATGCCAGTGGAGTTACAAATGAGATTTTTTCCTGAAAGTCTTGCGAAACCTAATTTTTACAATTTGGAAAGTACAAGTCAACTAGAATCAACAAATTAAATGAACTGCATTCCATTTCAAGGCACTTTTAACTGATAATTATTCAAAGTTAAGAAATTTTCACTTTTTTATTTGCCGCAATCTTTCTACAATTGCAATTTTTTTCAACTACTTACCGCATTGAAAGCAGGCTACCAATTTCTTTGTCCAGTTATTTTACAGCATATAAATAAAATTGCACTTCTTATTTACAGATTTTTATAAAAATTTATAATAAATTTAACAAATTTAACACTTAAAAATTAAATTTTATTAGATAGACCTCCTTTTTGCGTTGAAATCTTTGCTGATGAAAATGAAGCACAGAGTTGCATTTTATTTAAAGAGATGCCATATCGTACATAAACAAACTCAAAGTGTGGCCAAATAACTACCAATAGTCAATAGTAATAAAAAACACAATTTCATTAAAATGTTTTATTTATTTTAGATTAAATATATATTTTTTTGTATTTATTTATATCTTTTTATTTATTTTTGGCATATATATTATACTCTTCTTGTTGTTGTTATTATTTTGACAATTATGTTGTTTTATATGTTTTTTTTCTTTATGTAATAATTGTTGTAGGTTTTTAGTTTTATAAAGTGTATAAGTGTTTTTGTTTTTGTTGTTCTTGTTTTCTTGTGATATCAATTATCCCTTTATAATAAGGATAAAACAGTTTCATATTTAGTAAAACTAAAAAACGTTCAGCTAACAATTATTTACCAAATAATTTTTAAATTTTTTTTGTTTATAAAAATTTAAAAATAATAAGAGTTAATAGTAAGACCATTTCCCTTTTCTATGCTTAAATTGTTAATAACAATTTTGCCATTCTAGCTTAGATAATTTTCCCCAAAAAAACAAACTATTTAATAGTTTTGTTGTTATTTTTTTCTTGTTTGTTTAACTCTAACTTTCCTATATATTTAATTATATAAACCAATGTTTATTTTTTTCCATCATTATTGTTATAATATTCCTTGTTGTTGGTTTTTTCTTGTGTGTTTCTGTTAAATGTATTTAATTGTTTAATTATATGTTTTTGTAATTGTTTTCTTAACTAAAAATATTAAGAACTAAATTGTATGTATGTAATAACAGTTATTTTTTTTTTTTAATTTAAACCAAATTATTTAGGATTTATTAAAAAAATATCCAGTTTAACTTAATTTTTATTATTTTTTTAAATTTATATTTCTTTTTTTAATTATTTTTATTAATTAATGTTAATTTGGCATTTTTTATGTTAAATATTGGTATTTACTTATTTCGGTTTTTTTTTCCAAAATTTTAAAAATTTTCTTAATATTTTTTAGGTTATATTAAAAAAACTATGTTATGTTTGTGGTTTTTTTTTTTTTTTTTTAATACTCAATAAAAAAACTTAATTCATTATAAATTAATAATTATAAATTCGATCAAGGTGTTTTTAGCATGTTTTTTTTTTATTAGATTATAATTTCAGAAAAATTTTGAGTTTTAAATTATTTTGTTTTAGGTTAAGACTAGCTAAGTAATGGATTTTTTTTTAAGTTAAGTATTATGAGTTAATGAGTAAAATTATAAATTTTGTTTAAATAATTTAATAAATTTATTAGATGACTTACTACTGGGTGTTGAAATTGTAATTTAATTCAAAACAAAATGTTTATTTAAAATTTTGACTTCGATTAATGAGCTTAACTGTAAGGACTCAGGGCTTTATTGTGCTATTTTCGAATAGATGCTTTTTGCACTCAAATCAATTTACCGGTTGCCTTACAAGTATTCAGTCTCAGCATCAACTATAATAGGACCTCAAGGGAAATTGGTGTTAAATGCCTTTTTTGAACGAATTTTTTAGGTTATTAAGCTAATTATTGCGTATTTCTTTTAAAAAGAGGACTATTGTAAAATTTAATGTGTAAATTATAAAACGAATCAAATAAACCGTAAAAAATTATGGTTCTTAAACAGGAAACATCAATTATAGACCGATCGAAAAAGAATTCATTGGAAACTGTATAATATAAAATCTTAGCGTAATATCAATACTTCTGTTCAATTTATTAAAGTATAACTGACATTCTCAAGGTCTCGCCATTTTGGGTTTTAAATACATATAACTTTATAGGGGAACTAGACGAAATTATGAATCGACCTATCGACCTTTAAAAAGGGGTACTTGAAAAGATTCGAGAATTTATTAAATATAAATTCCATAAAAAATTGACTTTACCATTATTTACCAAAAAATGGACGATATCTGGTTTACGCACTATTTATCGAACTAGTCTAGAGACTAGCTTACTGAACAGTATATTGACTAGGCTATTGATTATTCTTTTGACTGGTTCATTAACTAATCCCAAAGGGAGTATAAAACAAATCTATATAGTAGTCTATTGACTAATCTATGGAATAGTTCATGGGCTATTTTATGGATTGGTTTTATAACATTTTTTATAACTTAAATGGATGATATCTCAAAAACTACTTTTCGGATTCACAAGAAAAAAACTTTCGAAACACAATATATTAAACATACAAATTCGAAAATGTTTGCTTTCGAATCGAGTTACAGAGTAACCTCCCTAACATATAATTTTGTTGAAAAACAATAGGCCAAATGTAGCGAAAAATCGTATATTTTGGAATTTATAATTGTTTCAAACTTAAGATGAAGATATCTGTAAGTAACAGCAGGATATAACCTAAGTTAAACCTTAATTTTGAAGCCATTATAAAGGATCTTCAGGTGACAAAATAAATTTTTATAAATATATCTATAAATACAAAAACATCTGACATGGTGCCGTAAATAACGTCTTGAATATGCAGCATCTCAAACTTTAGACCAAAATCTACCGAAAACTTCATGATGTAATCAAATTCTGAGGTCAGATTCAGACTAAACTCTGCTTAGAGCAGAGTTCTTTGTTTAAACCTAGTTTAATCTATATTTTGTGTTTTTCAGTAATCAGTTACGTTACTTATTATCTGAGTTTAACCGAGTGTTATTGGCCAATTAAAACCTATGTTATAATTGAGAAAACAAAATGAACAAAAACATAAAATAATCAATTCGGAAGAAGAAAAACTTAATTTTTTAAGTAAATAGTAATTTTTTGGATTTATTTTTTTTAAATTATTAGTGTTTTAAATGTTTATTTTCATATTTTCTAAAATTTTTCATTTTACAAAAGTAATATTTGCAAAAAACAGCTGTTCTTTGTTTATGTTTTTGACTGAAAAGTTGGCAATACTAACAAAGTTAACCGCTCTTAAATTCATAACTGAAAAACACAATCATCAATTAAAGTCCTCCTAAATTAGTTCCGGTTTCAATCTAACAGCAAGTTTAGATTATCCTTAAATTCTATGTAATGTCTGTCCGTGTTTAAAAGTCAAGAGGCAAACAAATTGTTAAATTTTCTTTTCAAATGTAAAAAATATAAAAATTTCTAGAGATTTGGCTCTATATGTTTTAAAATTTAAATAATTTAGTTAAATATTTAGTAGTTAATAGTTTTAGAGGGTGTGTGTGTATGTATGTATGTATGTATGTGAAGGTGACATGTAGATAAAGTATTTAAGTTTCTTTTTCTTTTTGGAGGCATTATATTTTATATATTGAGTTGTGACTGTGTACTATATCATTAATTTGTCTTTTAACTATTTTAAGTATTTGTTTAAATACATGTATAATATCAACATTATGTTTTATTTATTAATATTTTAGTTTAATAATTTGTTTGTCTTACTATAACAATATCAATTACTGTGGGTAGTTTGCCTTTTTTTTTTTAATAAATTTTTAAAGTGCTGTTTGTTTTTGAAAAATTAACAAAATTGAAAGAAATTAAAAAGAAAACAAAAATTTTATTTATGTTTTTTTTTTAAGTATTTATATATTTTTTAAATATTTCATTTTTTAATATAAATTTAACATTATTTTTTTTTTATTGATTTTCTTTTTTAAATTTTTTGGGTTAGTTTTCAAAACAGTTTAACTATTTGTTTGTTTCATTTATTATAAACCAGACTTATTATTTGTTGTGTTTTTAAACTTGTTTTTCTTTTTATGTTTAAGTATTTTTATTACTTTTAGTTTTAAACTTATGTTTTAGTAAGGTTTTTAATAAAATGTCATTTTTTTGTTTGAGTGGGGTTTTTTAAGGACTTTTTTTTTATTTTAATGTTTAATAATAATTTTTATATTTGAATTTTTATAAAAAAAATTGCTTTTTTGAATGTTAACATTTTGTTTTTTTATTTTATTTTTTTTTCTCAACATTTTTTAAAATTGTTTTGCTTTAATAATTATTTGGTTTTTTATGTACTAAATAAAAAAATGTTAAGGAAATATAATAAAAAAAACTTTAATATTTTTTATCTTAAATATAAAAAATAAAAACTTAATAATAGCAAAGGTTAATGACTTAATTTCAAATCTTCCAGTTTGTTCGTTTTGTTAACTTAAAAACAAATAAATAAAATATAATTTAAATATATAAAAAAAAGTATAAAAAATAATAAAATTTACAACTGTACAATTAAAACTTTTTTAAATTAAAAAAAAAATAAACAAATTTTACATAATAAACAGTTATAGCGAATATATTTTTACTTTTAAAATTTAAAATAATTAACAATTCTTTTAAACAACAATTATATAATTGACATTTCCAATATATTTAGAAATATTTTGTACAAATAAAACAAATTTTTACACAGAGCGATAGAAAAAGAGTGAGAGAGATAGAACAGTTTTAGAGAGAAACGAAATTTTTTTAAAATAAAAAAAAACTGAGATTCCTTAATATTTTCTTAGCAAATTTAAATTTTCAATAAATTTACGAACTAACACCACCATTTTCGGTATGTTCTAATACCGTATAGGTTTCGGTAAGATCAGTGCCGGTTAATTGTAAATCTCCTGTAGAATGAGCCGATTGTGTGGTTTTGTGTGTGGGCGACTGATTGGGTGTGGAGGCGGTACTTTTGGGTTTTCTAAACCAATTACCTAAACGTCTGCGTCCCAAAGAACCTGTCTGATTATCATTCACCTGACCACTCGACGTAGTATCTAGTCTTTGTGTCTTTTTATGCGGTAAAGTATCACTATATTTAAAGGATTTGGCTGGTGACTCAGGCACCGATGATTCACCTGAAGTATTTGTATTATTGCCGGTATTTAAATTGGTTTCATATAAAAATTCTTTTAATTTCTGTTCACCACTATCACCGCCCTCATAATCCGATTGATCGGAATAATCTCTTTCCTCGAAAGCATATTCAAATCCTGTCATTTCTGATATATACAAGGACTTGCCTCCAAATTGACGCTCCAAGGCTAGGGTATTCAAAAATCTATGCTTACGATTGGCTGAACGAAAACTAAAATCAAACCATTTATCTCTGGCCTCACAGTAAATCCTTAGGGAATTTTTAATGGTATGACCAAACATTTTACCATCTCTTACATTCACCACACGACATCTATCCAAAAATATGCGTCCTTTATAGATAAAATTAGATCTCTTGATAATGTCTCGCTTACAATACACCAATTGGTTATCGAAGAGAAATAGAGTGCAACTACTATTCCAAAGATTTTGTTTCTGGCGCGTGGCATCGATTTGTACAAAGAAACGTGTACTGTGTAGGTGTAGCGGAGGTCCTTTGAAATTTTGAAAACTAGCCTGATGACGTGCTATTGTCTCACTATGACGTTTGCCTTCATTAACAGCTTCGGTAACAGATTTCATGGCTTCTAGAGCCATATCAATGGTCTCCGTGGTATCGGGTATATCCAATTGACTAACATCGATTTGTTCATATTCATGGAGAGCGAATGCTGGTGGTTCTGCACCCTTGGCCGAACTTTTAATCATTTCTCCCAAGTGCAAAGGATAGCGGCAAATGCGTTGCACTGGTGCCAACAAATGAGCGGAGAGGGGTAATTCAGCTAAATTTTCCAATTCTCGACAACTGTAAGAAGGTAAGAGATAGAAGAGTTGGAGGGAGTTAGTAGAGTTATAAATTCAGTATTCACATATTCATTTCTACAAAAAAAGTATATAAAAATTGAACTTACTTATCCAATATTGTGCGAGCATCTTTAACTCTCTCATAGGAAGCCAATTCAATTAAGGCCCGGGGATATGAATTGCAATATGTTGAATAACATAAGAATCCCTTATGCTGTAAATAATATAAAAAAAGGATTCCTTAGAAATAATATTCCATATTTTCTTGAAATTAACAACTTACCATTTTCAAAAATACTTTAGCCACCTGATTTTGTTCGATGCCCTTGCGTAAGGCTTCTAAAAATTTACGTTGAAACTTATAAATCGCTGTTATATTGGAGAAAATCAAACGTATACTATTGGGTGAAAAGATATCGATACGTTTGCTCATAGCAGGCAAATAACTAAAACACGAAAAAGAAAATAAAATTAGAAATTTATTTATAAAATTTAAATTATTTCCATCCAACTTACCCCTCACATATGGCCGACAATAATTTCACATAATTAACTTCCGTATCCAATAGTTCTTTAACAGCACTTCGACGCAACAAATCGGCACTATCCATAATGACATTAAGACTTTGAGATGTCGATAGAATGGCTTGTGTGCTGTTAGTATTGGCTGTTAAGGTTGTTGTTGTATTATTGACTGTTGCAGCATCATTATTAGACGTATTAGTTGCTAGGCCCACAAAATGAGGTGTCGAGGTCGTCGTCAATGATGAGGGTGGTGATGATGATGATGATTCAATTACAATGGTTGTGACATTATGCTGATCAATTACGGTGGTATTACAATTATCTTCCATGCTGCTGTTGCTATTGTCAAGTGCACAAGGAGCACTTGATGATGTATTCAATGTATGATTTCCGCTTTGCGAATTATTCTCATTAAATTCATGACTTAGCTGGTTTGCTGTGTTCTGTTGTTGCTGTTGCTGCTGTTGTTGTTGTTGTTGCTGTTCGGCCATGTGTTGCAGATAGAAGAAATCCGTTTCGGGCGAATGTATAACACGTACAAACTCTTTTGGGAACCAACCCAATTCAGGATCTAATATTTCCTCCACTAAACTGGCATCTTCTTTTTTAATGCGACCAAACCACCAGGGACCAATTTCTTTACGTAGTATTTCAATTAATGTACCCTTTTCTAAGCCCAACTCTTGTGGTCCGGCTGCAGTAAAATTGTATAATACTTCAGCATAAATGGGATAATAACTGGATGCTAAAATTAATAAACAAAATAAAAGAGCAAAACTATTAAAATCAATATTATATTGTTTTTTATTGTCTTTTACTATGAACTTTAACCTTTCAGTTATTTAAAGGTGGCAAGGTGTTTAATGTATTGTAAACTGTTGTTTGCAGTTTTTTTAATTATTTTTCTATTCTTTTTTTTCTAGATTTTATTTATTTACCTTCTTCATGTGATGTTACACTATCACTGTCACTATCGTCCAAATCGTTGCGTGTCATACCACAAGACTCTAGACCATTGGGTTGACTTATAGAACGTGTGGGTAATGACTCGGGTGCTTCTCTCTCATTATGCATGTCCATGCGTTTTAGTATATTTACTTTGCTCGAATGTGTGGTCGATGCAGAAGTATTTTCATCTATTATTGATGTCACTTTGGCGGAATTGGTTCGTCGTACGGCACGTACACGCAGGGAACTCTGAAGAATGGGAAAAAGAGAAGGAACATATTAAATATTTAATAGATTTAAAGGGGTTTCGGCTTAAATAACAGAACTAGAACTGAACTAGAACTGAACTAGAATTGAACTAGAACTGAACTAGAACTGAACTAGAACTGAACTAGAACTGAACTAGAACTGAACTAGAATTGAACTAGAACTGAACTAGAACTGAACTAGAACTGAACTAGAACTGAACTAGAACTGAACTAGAACTGAACTAGAACTGAACTAGAACTGAACTAGAACTGAACTTGAACTGAACTAGAACTGAACTAGAACTGAACTAGAACTGAACTAGAACTGAACTAGAACTGAACTAGAACTGAACTAGAACTGAACTAGAACTGAACTGAACTAGAACTGAACTAGAACTAAACTAGAACTAAACTAGAACTGAACTAGAACTGAACTAGAACTGAACTAGAACTGAACTATGAATTGAACTAGAAAATTGAACTAGAAACTGAACTAGAACTGAACTAGAACTGAACTAGAACTGAACTAGAACTGAACTAGAACTGAACTAGAACTGAACTAGAACTGAACTAGAACTGAACTAGAACTGAACTAGACTGAACTAGAACTGAACTAGAAGAACTAGAAACTGAACTAGAACTGAAACTAGAATTGAACTAGAATTGAACTAGACACTGAACTAGAACTGAACTAGAACTGAACTAGAACTGAACTAGAAACTGAAACTAGAACTGAACTAGAACTGAACTAAGAACTGAACTAGAACTGAACTAGAACTGAACTAGAACTGAACTAGAACTGAACTAGAAACTGAACTAAGAACTGAACTAGAACTGAACTAGAACTGAACTAGAACTGAACTAGAACTGAACTAGAACTGAACTAGAACTGAACTAGAACTGAACTAGAACTGAACTAGAACTGAACTAGAACTGAACTAGAACTGAACTAGAACTGAACTAGAACTGAACTAGAACTGAACTAGAACTGAACTAGAACTGAACTAGAACTGAACTAGAACTGAACTAGAACTGAACTGAACTAGAACTGAACTAGAACTGAACTAGAACTGAACTAGAACTGAACTAGAACTGAACTAGAACTGACTAGAACTGAACTAGAACTGAACTAGAACTGAACTAGAACTGAACTAGAACTGAACTAGAACTGAACTAGAACTGAACTAGAACTGAACTAGAACTGAACTAGAACTGAACTAGAACTGAACTAGAACTGAACTAGAACTGAACTAGAACTGAACTAGAACTGAACTAGAACTGAACTAGAACTGAACTAGAACTGAACTAGAACTGAACTAGAACTGAACTAGAACTGAACTAGAACTGAACTGGAACTGAACTAGAACTGAACTGGAACTGAACTAGAACTGAACTAGAACTGAACTAGAACTGAACTAGAACTGAACTAGAACTGAACTAGAACTGAACTGAACTAGAATTGAACTAGAACTGAACTAGAACTGAACTAGAACTGAACTAGAACTGAACTAGAACTGAACTAGAACTGAACTAGAACTGAACTAGAACTGAACTAGAACTGAACTAGAACTGAACTAGAACTGAACTAGAACTGAACTAGAACCGAACTAGAACTGAACTAGAACTGAACTAGAACTGAACTAGAACTGAACTAGAACTGAACTAGAACTGAACTAGAACTGAACTAGAACTGAACTAGAACTGAACTAGAACTGAACTAGAACTGAACTAGAACTGAACTAGAACTGAAACTAGAACTGAACTAGAACTGAACTAGAACTGAACTAGAACTGAACTAGAACTGAACTAGAACTGAACTAGAACTGAACTAGAACTGAACTAGAACTGAACTAGAACTGAACTAGAACTGAACTAGAACTGAACTAGAACTGAACTAGAACTGAACTAGAACTGAACTAGAACTGAACTAGAACTGAACTAGAACTGAACTAGAACTGAACTAGAACTGAACTAGAACTGAACTAGAACTGAACTAGAACTAAAAATATTTCTATTATTAAATTTAGATCCTTAAAATTGTTATAAAACTTACCATTCCTTCTTGTTTTCTATTAAACAAACTGCCATTAAGATTGGCAACACTACTGCCACCAGCCGCCAAAACTCGAGCAAATTGTTCATCATTCTCTAATTCAATTTGTATGCCCGAATCACCACTGTTACATTTATCACGACGATTATATTTTGTTTTACGTCGTTCCTTTGATGTACGCCATACTAAGGGGCCAAATCTATATTTATTACTAACAGCCGTATTGCTACAGCCATCTGTAACATCCGTTTGCATTTCTGTATCGCCGGCCATTAGAAAGGCAGAAGAGTCTGAAACTCCTGCTGCTGCTGCTGCTGTTGTTGTTGTTGAGGTGTTTGGAACTGATGTAGTTGCTGGTGTTTGATTTGTGGCATTGACTGACGGTTGATGTTTGTTGAAATTGGTTAATGTGCGTTTGAATTTCTGTAAAACTCCAACATTTTGTGTTGAACTGGCTGAGGAGGAGGATGAGGTGGAGGCGGCAGTATTATGTTGGTTAGTGGTTTGGCAATCCTCATGACTAGTTGTGGTATATGATGAATTACTAGATGGTACTCTTTGGTGTTCGGGGACATTATTGTTGGCTGTTGCTGTTCCTGCTGGGGTAGTAATATCAGAGGTTAGGGATGGACTTGAAACTGCACGAATTTGATGAGACTGCAATCAAAAGAGAGAAAATGTTAAAATAATTTTAATAAATTTAAGTTAAATTTTTATTTTATTTAGGTATAAGGATTTATGTCTTGTTGTTATTATTGTGTTTTTTTTTTATTTCTTGTCTTGTCTTTTTCCTATTTTATTTTTGTAAATTGCATTCATGGGGATTTAATAACTATCAAGTGATTTCAATTGGGTTTCTTTTGCTAAACAAAGCAAATTTTTATATAAAAAAGAAAAGTCATGCAATTGATGGATTAGTTGTGTGTGACAGTCAATCATTTATATTTTTATTGTTGATTTTAAGTTTTCTAATCGAATTTTTTAGAAAAAAGTTGGTGAAAACTTTTTCTAATTAATAACCCATAAACATTGAGCAGAATTACTTTTAAACAATAGAACTTAAATAAGTTCTTTATAAGGTTAATTGGTTAAAAAACTGATTAAATAATTAGTTTATAGACCAAAGACCTTGTTTAAATAAAAACATGTAAGAAATTATAGTCGGGCGTGGCCGACCATATGATACCCTACACCAGTTATGAATATTAAATGTGATTTATTTTTCATAATAAAGCATTTATCTTCAATATTCCCTTGTTCCGATACATTTAAGCAATTTATGGATGAAAAACTAATTTTCTGAAAGAGGCTTTATATGGGGGCTAGGGGCAAATATGGACCAAGCCCGATAAAATTGTGTGAATATATTTATATTTACATAATATTTTATTGTGCTGAATTTCATCGCGATATTTGTGTTTATAAGCTAATTTGGGACATTCAAGTAATTTTCTGAAGGGGACTTTGTATGGGAGCTAGGGTCAAATGAGGCCCGATCTTTATGAAATTTGGCAGGGTCATCAAGACTTCTATAAAACTTAGTTGTGCCGTATTTTATCGATATATATGTATATTTAACATAATTATGAGCTCAGAAGCCTCAGAACCCTCGGGGGGTTCTGTTCTATGGGGGCTAGGTGAAATAATGGACCGATCTTAACCATTTTCAATAGGCTTCGTCCTTAGGTCAAATAAAACGTGCGTGCCAAATTTCATCCAATTATCTTGAAAATTGCGACCTGTACCTTGCGCACAAAGTTTACATGGACAGCCAGCCAGACGGACGGACGGACGGACATGGCTTAATCGACTCAGAAAACGATTCTAAGCCGATTGGTATACTTTAAGGTGGGTCTAGGACGAATATTTTTGTATGTTACAAACATCAGCACAAATCCAATATACCCTCCCCACTAAAGTGGTGTAGGGTATAATTAGCATACATATTCCCTATTATATAAAGCCTACTATTAGGCTGTTATATTTCGCAATAGTTCTTACATATAATGAAAACTTTTCATTGATATGTTACACATTATTTGTTATCTACTCATAATTAATTAAAATGATAAACAAAAAAATTTGGAATTTCTTAATCTTATCGCAAATATGTGAGTTTTTGATTAATTATTTAAAATTAACAAAATGTTTGCCAAAGTTTATGGAATTCATAAAAAAATATATTTCCTAATAATTAAAAAAATTTTCTTTACCATTTTCTTTACAGGTGAGGGTACAGCCACCTTTCTTTTGGGATAACATTGTGAGGTATTATAACATCTATTGAGTATTTTATTTGATGATGACTCTGTAGAGGGACTACCACAATCAAAATCCCAAAATTTTATTAAACCATAAGTATCAATTAAACTGGGTATGATGATTTTTTTCATTATTTCAGGTTTTTTTTTCTTGAAAATCTTACGATTTTTAACACTTGTTCACATTATTTTAACTTTAAAAATTCTTAAAGTGCAAATTTAAAACTTCAAACAAACTTGTCTGAAAATCTTGTTTTATTGACAATTATTAAAAATATTATAATAAACCCTCTAAAACAAATTGTTATTGAAAAAATTGAATTTCTTAACAGGTGTCAACTAAGGCAACGATAAATATTAACTGATTGTTATAGAATTTGAAAAATGTCGATAACCAAAGTACCACAACTCACTACACCACCACCCATTAGCACACACGATAACTGGCTGACACAAACAACAACAACAACAAGTAATCAAGTGTATGGGTTGGTTTGAATTTTTATGCAAACTCAAATCAATCTGCACTAAAGTTACAAAAACAATTTCTATGTTGATTCTATAAAGAGCAAAACCAGCTATAACCCAACTATAAAGTTAAAGGCCAACTTTTTTATGCAATGAAGAGAATAAGAAAAAAGAAAAAAAAAGAAGAATAGGAAGAACTAGCGCGACTCATATCACGTCAGAAGGGGGGGAGGGGACGGGGGAGCAGGGGAACAAGAGGGGGGGGGAGAGAAAGGAAAAGGGGGCGAGAGGCGGGGGGAAAGGGGGCGCGAGCGCGGAGAAGGAGGGGGGAAAAGGAGAGGGGAGGGGCGGCAGGCGAGGGGAGGGGAAGGGGGAGACGAGGGACACGCAAAAAAAGGGGGGAAGGGCGAAGGAAAGGAAGGCGAAAGGCGAGGGAGCGGGCGAGCGAGCGAGCGAGCGAGCGAGCGAGCGACGAGCGAGCGAGCGAGCGAGCGAGCGAGCGAGCGAGCGAGCGAGCGAGGAGAGAGCGAGCGAGCGAGCGAGCGAGCGAGCGAGCGAGAGCGAGGAGCGAGCAGCGAGCGAGCGAGCGAGCGAGCGAGCGAGAGAGCGAGCGAGCGAGCGAGCGAGAGAGCGAGCGAGCGAGCGAGCGAGCGAGCGAGCGAGCGAGCGAGCGAGCGAGCGAGCGAGCGAGCGAGCGAGCGAGCGAGCGAGCGAGCGAGCGAGCGAGCGAGCGAGCGCGAGCGAGCGAGCGAGCGAGGAGCGAGCGAGCGAGCGAGCAGCGAGCGAGCAGCGAGCGAGCGAGCGAGCGAGCGAGCGAGCGAGCGAGCGAGCGAGCGAGCGAGCGAGCGAGCGAGCGAGCGAGCGAGGGCGAGCGAGCGAGCGAGCGAGCGAGGAGCGAGCGAGCGAGCGAGCGAGCGAGCGAGCGAGCGAGCGAGCGAGGAGCGAGGAGAGAGCGAGCGAGCGAGCGAGCGAGCGAGAGAGCGAGCGAGCGAGCGAGCGAGCGAGCGAGCGAGCGAGCGAGCGAGCGAGCGAGCGAGCGAGCGAGCGAGCGAGCGAGCGAGCGAGCGAGCGAGCGAGCGAGCGAGCGAGCGAGCGAGCGAGCGAGCGAGCGAGCGCGAGCAGCGAGCTATCGAAGCAGCTAGCGAAGCGAGCGATCGACTATCGAGCGAGGCAGCTCGAGATCGACGAGCGAGCATAGCGAGCGAGCGAGCGAGTAAGCGAGCGAGCGAGCGAGAGCGATCGAGCTACGAGCGAGCGAGCAGAGAGCAGCTAGCGACTAGCGATCGAGCGAGCTAGCTAAGCGAGCGAGCGAGCTAGCTAGCGAGCGATCGAGCAGCGAGCTAGCGATCGAGCTATCGAGCTACGAGCGACGAGCCGAGCGAGCGATCGGATAATCGAGCAAGCGCGAGCTATCGAGCGATCTAGCGAGCTCATGCTATCTATCGAGCGATATCTATAGATTTATCTATCTATCTATATCTATTATCTATCTATCTATCTATATCTATCTATCTATCTATCTATCTATCTATCTATCTAATCTATCTATCTACTCTATCTATCTAGCCTATCTATCTATCTATCTATCTATCTTATCTATCTAGTTCTATCTAGCTATCTATCTATCTCTCTATCTTCTATCTATCTATCTATCTATCTATCTATCTATCTATCTATCTATCTATCTATCTATCTATCTATCTATCTATCTATCTATCTATCTATCTATCTATCTATCTACTTTTCCATTTTAATGTACTTCAGTTTACGTTTTAATATTAATTTAAAGTTTTACTTTTATCACTTACTGTCAATTACCAACATTTTTCTATGAGTGAATATTTTTGTAGAATACTTAAAACAATGATTAAGCATTAGTTAGATGTAATGTTAAATAGAAAATATGAAATTCTTACAACTTTTCATTTTAATGATAAGATAGATTTCAAACAACAACAACAATTGTAAACAAAAAGGGTGAACAAATTGGTAGGTTTACTCTTGTCTAATCACGTTCATTACGAAGAAAAAAGACAGCTAGAAGACATGTGTATTTACATAAATACATAGATAAATACATATGTAGGTACTGTATAATAAAACTAGACATATAAACTTGTTAATAACAAACAAAAAAATATAAGGGAAACATGTCATACTTAAGATATCGGTTAACAAAAGCAATGAAGTCCAAAATCTTAATTTTACATTTTTTAAATAAAATTTTAATATTTTGTTGGAAAATTTATTTAAGTTTAACATTTTACAAATTGATATAAAGAATTTTCTTTTTGAATCTTTAATTTATTTAAATTGGACTTAGTGCTTTTTTGCCAATAACTTATAATGCTAAACAAGTTACTTTAACCCCTTTATGCTGGTAGATGTGAGAACAAGAATGTTTTAACTTACAAAAAAACAAACAACAAAATCAGTAGTCATTTGTTTTAACATTTGATATGTCAGATAGTATTTGTTGTTTTTTGTTTACCTTTTGTTTTTATTATTCCTTTCCTCTTTTCTTAGGTGTAAATTGATATTATGTCATAACAACATGTCTAGGGAGAAAATCTCTTTTGTAATTTTTTCTCATCAGTATCATTTACTTTGTTTGTGTTCATCTCAATTAATGAATGAATGTGTGAGTAAATGAAAGAATGAATGTGTCATTTGCAAGAATAACTAAAGATTTTTTCCAATGTTTGATGGATTTTTTTTATAAATTTAATTATAATATTAGAGAAAAAGTAAAAAAAATAATTAATCTTTTGTTGCAATGTTTTTATTAAATAAGAGTATTATTTATTGTAATTAAATTGTTTTAGAAATGATGTTATAAGTTAATATTTGAAAAATGATTAGAAAACTTAAGATAGACTATAAAATTGAACATAACTAGCTACCTGACTGTTTACTAGGTTATATAAACTGGCACTAGTTTATGCTTTAAAAATGAGTTTTACAAATAAACAGAATTAGTTACTTAACTGTTTACAAAGGTATATTAACCGGGGTATTAGTTTTATATAGTTTATATCAAAGATAATTGACATTTCAATATGTCATTGTCTTAAAATAACTATCCATTGATAGTTATTTCAAAAATCTTGCATCATTTTAAAAACATATGACAACTTCTAGCTATATTTAGTACAAATAATATTTATACACTTAGAAATTGAAAGTTAAATTATTTGATAACAATTCAATATTAAGTCTAAAACTATTAAAATTTCATTAACTTATCAACTAACCTCAATCATTATTAATTGATACAAGTTACCGATTAATTCTTATACCTATTTGAACTAAAGTTGCGCAATTCTATTTCAAACATAAACCCTTAAGAGCTGTTCGAAAAACCATGCCGCCGTGTTTGTTATAACTTGTTTTTGAACTAAAAAAAAAATAATTTAAGTACTTGAGTCTATTTTTATATTAAAAGTACTTTTTTTAATCATTTATTTTACGATCTAATATAAACAAACATGAACTATATATGTAGTTTTTTATGACTAATTTTGTAATCATTTCATATATGTTTTATATGGTCAAAACAAAACCACAAAAAATGTTGGATACTTAAGGGAAGAAGTTTGAAATTGTTTTAAAGGTTATGGTTTGTGTTTAAATTCAAGGAAATCGTTAAATTTAAAGTTTTAATTAGAGGGAATTAAAAGAATATAAAACAAAATTCTTGAGTAATTTAATGAAGTAAGACACTTTTAAAGTTATTTAATAACTTTTGAACCGAAAATGTTAAATAATTTTAAAATAAAGACTGGATATTTACTTGAAAACCGTAACTTTGTAAAACTGGAACCTAACTTAACCAGTACCAAAGTGAGGAAGGACGTTCTTTCTTCAAAATAATGTTGAAATTAGGTGAACCTGACCAACGTTAACGGCCCTATTATTGGCCCATATTCTTCTCCATGTTGAGATCTACGTATAGCATCTTAGATAGATAGATAGATAGATAGATAGATAGATAGATAGATAGATAGATTGATAGATAGATAGATAGATAGATAGATAGATAGATAGATAGATATATAGATAGATAGATAGATAGATAGATAGATAGATAGATAGATAGATAGATAGATAGATAGATAGATAGATAGATAGATAGATAGATAGATAGATAGATAGATAGATAGATAGATAGATAGATAGATAGATAGATAGATAGATAGATAGATAGATAGATAGATAGATAGATAGATAGATAGATAGATAGATAGATAGATAGATAGATAGATAGATAGATAGATAGATAGATAGATAGATAGATAGATAGATAGATAGATAGATATATAGATAGATAGATAGATAGATAGATAGATAGATAGGTAGATAGATAGATTGATAGATAGATAGATAGATAGATAGATAGATAGATAGATAGATAGATATGAACGTGGACCAGTTCTGTGGGGTTCCACAGTCTGTCACAAAAAGGCATATTATTGCTTGGGCTCTTTTCATATTTTCCGTCTTTCCCCTTCCCATTCACTGTCTCTCTTTCTGCTATTCCTATTCTTCTCTTCTTCTTATAGGTCACATTACAAAGGGATGATTATTGGACCCAAGCTGTAATTTCGGATGCTCGATGCAGCCACCTGTCAAACCTAACCTAGCTCCACAACCATTCCATTTGTCCCTACATTTCTTTAATCGAAAACTCCTAAAATCAATATTCAATTAAAATGTTCATTAATATATGTTATAGCTTTATTTTGTATCCACTTATTGACTCAGCTTTTTCTTTTGTTAACAATTAATTTTTCAATTTAAAAAATAAAATTTAATTTTCCGCTATTTCCAAAGAAAAACAAAACACACAACAAGTGCACCAAACAATTTTCATTTACTCCCACCTGAATCAACTAGAGAAATTAAAACAACAAAGTAGCAAAAAAAAAAAAAATTAACACGAATACAATAAAGAATTTTGTAGCTAGATCTAACGAATCGTAAATATACTTCAGGAAATCAAAATTTCAGTTTTCTACGATCCATAGTAGGGCGGAAGGACTATTTATTTTTAAAATTCTCAATATTGCCTTAAAATTCATTGTTATTTTTGCTAAAATCTAGGTTTTTGGGTCATTCAAAATAGATTTCTTAAATGGAACATATCGTAAGATAAATTCAATATACTTTCCAAATGATAGTGATTTTGAAACAAAACAATAACAACAAAATAATTGAAGCATTAAAAAAAAAACACTTAAGTTATTTAAAAAACTAAAAACATGTTTTAAAATTTTAACCGTTAATTACTACATTTAAATATTATATTTAAAAATTTATATAATTTACAACAGAAATATAAGCAAAATACATAATTAATGTTAAAATAGTTTAACAAACTAATGCCAATTATGAAAAGATAATTTGCAGTAAATAGCAACAGATTTGTAATAATTTCAAATTAGAATGAAAAACTGTTAAAAATAAGCACAAACAGCAACAAGTTTGTTTACAAATGAGAGCGTAAATGATAATAACAAATTAATTAATTACCACATAATAGAAATTAAATAGCAGCAAATTTAGCAATAACAACAACAAACGTTGTAAAATAATTTGAAAATTCATAGTTATAACAAAAGTGTTGTCAATATAGCAACATAAACACTTTTTTTAGACAGCTTATTAAGTAATAAACAAAAAACAGCTGTAATTTTACTCGGGTTTTCTTAGAAGTTTCATTATTTCAGTGACATTGAAATACATTTTTATAAACTATTTTTAAGTTCTCATTTAAAGTACAAGGTCTACTTGTAATATAAATGATAAACCAGATAATTTTGTTTATTTTTTAAGTTTAAGGAGAATTGAAAATACTTTACTTTATAATTTTAAAATAAGGTTCCTTACTGAAAATATGGTTTAACTTAATATTTTTGAGTTTTTAGGGTAATAAACCGAACTTCTATTTAAACGATTTTGCTTATTTGAACCGGTTTGGTTAAACCGCTTAAAAATTGACATTTCATAAACTGCAAAAACACAAGAGAGGGAGAGAGAAAGAACAGAATAACAAAAAGTAATCAAGCAGCTGCATAATGTAGTTTGGAGCATAAACTAAAAAAAATTAAGCTTAATTTAAAATGGACAGAAATATTAACCCTTTTTGGTCAATATTAGATTTCTAAAATTTTGAAGTTTGAAAGAAATTTTCTGAAAATTAAAGATTTTTTTGAGATTTTTTCTTGAAAAATGTTTGAAAATTGAGATTTTTTATAGAAAATTTTATTAAATTTCGGTTTTCGATAGAAAACCTGATGTGGACTATAGACTGATCTATAGTCTGGACTATAGACTGATCTATAGTCTGGACTATAGACTTATCTATAGTCTGGACTATAGACATATCTAAGCTCTGGACTATAGACTGATCTATAGTCTGGATTATATACTGATCTATAGTCTGGACTATAGACTGTCCTATAGTCTGGACTATAGACTGTCCTATAGTCTGGACTATAGACTGTCCTATAGTCTGGACTATAGACTGTCCTATAGTCTGGGCTATAGATTGTCCTATAGTATGGACTATAGGCTGTCCTATAGTCTGGACTATAGACTGTCCTATCGTCTGTATTATAGACTGACCTATCGTCTGGACTATAGACTGATCTATAGTCTGGACTATAGCCTGATCTATAGTCTGGACTATAGCCTGATCTATAGTCTGGACTATAGACTGATCTATAGACTGATCTATAGTCTGGACTATAGACTGACCTATAGTCGGGACTATAGACTGATCTATAGTCGGGACTATAGACTGACCTATAGTCGGGATTATAGACTGATCTATAGTCTGGACTATAGACTAATCTATATACTGATCTATAGTCGGGACTATAGACTGATCTATAGTCTGGACTATAGACTAATCTATAGACTGATCTATAGTCTGGATTATAGGCTGATATTTAGTCATTACTACAGACTGATCTCAAGGCTAAACTGTAGATTGATCTCAAATCTGGACTATAGACTAATCTATAGTCTATATATACTATAGACTGATCTATAGACTGACTATAGTTTTCAATAGAAAATTTTCGAAAATTTCGAGATTCAATAGAAAATTTTTAAAATTTTCTTGATTAAATAGAACTTGTTTATGTTTTCAACAAAAGTAATTTCGAAAATTTCGTTTTTCAATAGAAAATTTTAATAAATTTCGGATTTTAATAAACATTTTTTCGAAAATTTGATTTAAATAGATTTTTTTCGAAAATTTTGGATTTTAATACAATTTATTTCGAAAATTTCGTGTTTAAATATATTTTTTTTTTTAATTTGGGATTTTAATAGACATTTTTGTAAAATTTGTGTTTTTAATGAAAATTTTCGAAAATTTCTCTAATTTTATAAAAAAATTTCCATAATTTCTCATATTTTATACAAAATGTTCGAATATTTCTCTTATTTTTATACAAAATGTTCTAAAATGTCTCTTTTTTATAGAAAATGTTCAAAAATTGTTTTTTTTATATAGAAAACTTTCGAAAATGTTTTTTATTTTATAGAAAATTTCTGCTTTTTTATAGATGTTCGAAAATTTTTCTTTTTTTATAGAAAATCTTTTCAATTTTTTATAGAAAATGTTCGAAAATTTTTCCTTTTCTTTGTAGAAAATGTTTGAAAATTTCTCTTTTTTTTATAGAAAATTTATGAAAAATTATCTTTTGATAAAAATATAGCGGCATTTAAGCGGTTAATATTACTTTTTCCCTCTAGAATTGTAGAATAATTTAGTTAAACCAAAAAAATTGTTACCAAAAACTTTATGGCCGCTTAACAAGGCGAACAAGAAACAGGTGAAGAAAGAAAAAAAAACAAATGTTTGGTCAATGAATTGTTGCAGCCAGTAAGTTGGCAACACAAACATAAAAAAAAACTGACAAAAAAAAAAAAGACACTTAAAACTAAAAACTCATATTTCAGGTTCATTCACTGATTCATAACCAACAGTTTTTTATTGTTTTAAACATCTCCCTTTTCTTCCACTGCTGTGATGCCGCCACCGAGCTGTGCTTGCTACATTTTATGGCATGTTGGGTTGTCGGCATTTAAAACATAATAAAAAGAAAAATTATTATATATTTTTTCTTTAACTTAAAAACAAAATAAATTGTTAAATATTAAGTCATGCGTTGAATTACATTTTTCCCGCATACTCCTTCTATTGAGTTCATTTGAGATTGAAATATATATTTTTCTCTTTTTTTTTAAAAAAGTAACAATTTTGTAATATTGATGATAATGTGAAAATATATTTGCAAATACAAAAATCAAACCTATAGTTATGTTGTGAATTATACAATATATTTATAAATAAAAAAATTAAATTGATACTTAAGGAAGACAATATTACGATATTGACTGCCAGTCTATCACTCCTCTTTATAGGTTTCTTTGAAATATAATGTAATTGTGGTTTTGAAATGAATACTGATTTGAAACTTTCTTAGCATGACTTATAAAACAAACATATGTAATACATAATTACAGCAAAAAAAGCTGGTAAACATAGATATAAAACAACCACATGTATATGGTTCCTATAACTATTTTAGGGTCTTTGACTTTTGTAGCGACAAACATACATATAAATCACACTTACTTGTTTTAAATTAAAGTTTAAACAAATTCATTAAATTTTTATTACATTTTGAGTTCTTTTCTGTAATAATTCAATATCTATCTAAACAGCTGTTACTTTCTTTCATTTTCCTTTTCAGCTTCTTGGGAAGTGTTCTAAAAGACAAACTAAAAGTAACAGCCGTTTTGTCAACTAAAATATTTATACATATATATTTGATTGACATTCTTAAAATTGAAACGGAAATTTGATATTTTCTGGTTTATTAAAAGTGAAATTATTTTTAGTTTTTTTGAAAACAAACAACAAATGTTACCAGCAAATCAAATTTAAGAAAACAACAAATTCTCGTCTTATTTAAACATCCTTTTTTTAAGTATTTTCTGTTTGGCTCTACACGCTTTAAATAGGAAGTAATTTTTTGATTTATTATTGTAATTTTGTTAAGAAACTATTTTTGTTTCTCTTTAACTGTTGAATTTCTTTTAAGGGTGTTTTTTTCCCTCTCAATATGTTTGCTAGCTGATGGAACAGTCAATTTATTTCCTGTACAATTTTTAAGGACTTTTGTTTTTGGTTTAAAATATCAAACAAGTTGATATTGGAGATTTTTAAAGAAAATGTTTAAACAATGAAATCTTAACATTTGTTCTATAGAATACTTGAGATTTTGTAAAAGAAATAACAGAGAAACAGATTTTTAACTCCCATTTGATTTATGATGGACAGATGCAGGGATAGAAGGACAAGTTGTTCTTAATTTTTGAAATTTTCAGTTTTAAATAGAACATTACTGTTTTTAATAGAAAATTTTCAAAATTTTCCAAATTTTCTGTTTTTTTTTTTTTTTTTTGAAATTTTTTGTGTTTTATAAAATTTTTTTTGCATAATTGAATAGTTTGAGTAATTTTAAAATAGTAGTAGAAAAATTACTTTTTTTAATTCAACTTAAAAATGTTAAAATTTTCTATCATTTCTTTTCATTTTTCTTGATTAAATATTCAAAATAGCCAAAATTTAAATTTTACTACATTTTAAAATAGTAGTAAAATACTACTATTTTCAAATTTACTTTTAAATTGTAAAATTTTCTAAAAAATTGTATTTGTTTATTTAAGAAAATCTGTACAGAAAAATAGCAAAATTTTGTAAATTTTAATACTTTTTAAAATAGTAGTAGAATACTACTTTTTTTAATTTGCTTAAAAATCTGTAAAATTTTGTTTAGAATTTTATATTTTCTTTATTTAAGCAAGAAAATAATATAAATTTTGAAATTTTGTTCATTTTTGAAAATAGTATTAAATTATAATCTTTCTTTATTTTTGAAAGAATATAATAAAAAATTTTAAATTTTACAAATTTTTGAAAATAGAAGTAGAAAAGTACTTTTTCAAAATTTTAAAATTTTCTAGTTTTTATAGAAAACATTTCTCTTAAAAATACTACTTTTTTAAATTTGCTTCAGAATTATCAAATTTTGTTTAAAATTTATCAACTTTTGTTTAAAATTGATTTTTTTCTATGAAAAGAAAAATGCTAAATTTTATGTAAAATACTACTATTTTCAAATTTACTTTAAAATTGTAAAAATTGTATTTGTTTGTTTACTTTAAAAAATCTGTACAGAAAAATGACAAAAATTTATAAATTTTAATACTTTTAAAAAAAGTAGCAAAATACTACTTTTTTTAATTTGCTTAAAAATCAGTAAAATTTGTTTAGAATTTTATATTTTCTTTATTTAAGCAAGAAAATAATATAAATTTTGAAATTTTGTTCATTTTTGAAAATAGTATTAAAAATACTACATTTTTTAAATTTGTTTAAAAATCGTCAAATTTTGTTTAAATTGTATTCTTTCTTTATTTAAGAAAAAATATAATAAAAAATTGTAAATTTTAGAAATTTTTGAAAGTAGTGGTAGAAAAGTACTTTTTTTAAAATTAAATAAATATAGAAAACACTTTTCTTAAAAATACTACTTTTTTAAATTTGTTTCAAAATTATCAAATTTTGTTTAAAATTTATCAAATTTTGTTTAAAATTGATTTTTCTCTTTATTATGAAAAGGAAATGGAAAATTTTATGTATAATCGAAAATTTTAAAATAGTAGTAGAAAAACTACTTTTTTAATTCAACTTAAAATTGTTAAAATTTACTTTCAAATTATAGTTTTCTTGATTAAATATTCAAAATAGCAAAAATTTAAATTTTACTACATTTTAAAATAGTAGTAAAATACTACTATTTTCAAATTTACTTTAAAATTGTAAAATTTTTATAAAAAATGTATTTGTTTGTTTATTTTAGAAAATCTGTACAGAAAAATAACAAAAAATTATAAATTTTAATACTTTTTAAAATAGTAGTAGAATACTACTTTTTTTAATTTGCTTAAAAATCTGTAAAATTTTGTTTAGAATTTTATATTTTCTTTATTTAAGCAAGAAAATAATATAAATTTTGAAATTTTGTTCATTTTTAAAAATACATGCATAGTATTAAAAATATTACTTTTTTTAATTTGTTTAAAAATCCTCAAATTTTGTTTAAAATAGACTTTTCTCTTTATTATGAAAAGGAAATGGAAAATTTTACGTATAATCGAAAATTTTAAAATAGTAGTAGAAAAACTACTTTTCTTAATTCAACTTAAAATTGTTAAAATTTTCTTTCAAATTGTAGTTTTCTTGATTAAATATTCAAAATAGCAAAAATTTTAATTTTACTACATTTTAAAATAGTAGTAATATACTACTATTTTCAAATGTACTTTAAAATTGTAAAATTTTCAAAAAAAATTGTATTTGTTTGTTTATTTAAGAAAATCTGTACAGAAAAATAACAAAAAATTATAAATTTTAATACTTTTTAAAATAGTAGTAGAATACTACTTTTTTTAATTTGCTTAAAAATCAGTAAAATTATGTTTAGAATTTTATATTTTCTTTATTTAAGCAAGAAAATAATATAAATTATGAAATTTTGTTAATTTTTAAAAATAGTATTAAAAATACTACATTTTTTAAATTTGCTTAAAAATCGTCAAATTTTGTTTAAATTGTATTCTTTCTTTATTTAAGAAAAATATAATAAAAAATTGTAAATTTTAGAAATTTTTTAAAATAGTGGTAGAAAAGTACTTTTTTAAAATTAAATAAATATAGAAAAGACTTTTCTTAAAAATACTACTTTTTTAAATTTGCTTCAAAATTATCAAATTTTGTTTAAAATTTATCAAATTTTGCTTAAAATTGATTTTTCTCTTTATTATGAAAAGGAAATGGAAAATTTTATGTATAATCGAAAATTTTAAAATAGTAGTAGAAAAACTACTTTTTTTAATTCAACTTAAAAATGCTAAAATTTTCTATCATTTCTTTTCATTTTTCTTGATTAAATATTCAAAATAGCAAAAATTTAATTTTTTTATTTTTTTAAAATACTACTATTTTAAAATTTACTTTAAAATTGTAAAATTTTCTAAAAAATTGTATTTGTTTGTTTATTTAAGAAAATCTGTACAGAAAAATAACAAACATTTATAAATTTTAATACTTTTTAAAATAGTAGTAGAATACTACTTTTTTTAATTTGCTTAAAAATCAGTAAAATTTTGTTTAGAATTTTATATTTACTTTATTTAAGCAAGAAAATAATATAAATTTTGAAATTTTGTTCATTTTTAAAAATACATACATAGTATTAAAAATACTACTTTTTTTAAATTTGCTTAAAAATCGTCAAATTTTGTTTAAATTGTATTCTTTCTTTATTTAAGAAAGAATATAATAAAAAAATTGTAAATTTTAGAATTTTTTTTAAAATATGTAGTAGTAGAAAGGTACTTTTTTAAAAATTCTTCAAAAATTAAAAATTTTCGAAATTTTTTGTTTCTAAAGATAATTTTTGAAAATTTTCTGTTTTTTATAGAAAATTTTCGAAATTTTTTATTGAAAATTTTTCGAAAAAAAAAATTTATTTTGAAATTTTGAAAATTTTCTAGTTTTTAAAGAAAATTTTTCTCTTTTTAATAAAAAAAAATGTTCGACATTTTCTCTTTTTTTATAGAATATTTTCGAAATTTTTAAATTTTTATAGAAAAATTTCGATTTTTTTATAAAAAATTATCGAAATTTTCTCTTTTTTATAGAAAATTATTGAAATTTTTTGTCACAATTTCCAATTTTTTTTGTCATATATCAACAAGTTCAAATTATTTCAACATGAAGTTTTTGTATCTCTTTTCTTCTTTCTTGTCTATACACGTTTAAAATATGTAATTTTCGTAAAAAAAAAACAGATAAATAATGTTTTAAATATATTTTAAACAAATTTCTCTACTTTTACTACTAGTGGTGTAGATTATTAATGAGTTTTCTGAACTCTAAAAGTCAATGTTTATTTATTCGATTTTTCTTCTTCTGTTTGTTGTTTCCTTCCACTTCCAAAAAATACAAAAAAAAAAAAAAAATATAAAAATAACTAAAACTCTGTGGCAGAGTCAAAGAATAAATGTTGTAAGTTAAACAAAACAGAAGAATACTGAAACAAATAAAGAAGTTAAAACAAAAACAAAAAACGGATATATTTAAACATGTGACGCGTCTGGTGTTTAACTTTCCGCCATTCAATAGATCTTTATCTATTTTTATATCCGTTGATTATATATATTTTTTATTTATTTATTTATAACTGCAGTATGTGGCATGAAGAATTTGTTGCTTTTTTCATGATTTACCTTCTTTCTTTCCTTCTGTCTTTCATCATTACTTGAATAAAAAGAAACATTTTTTTGTTGATTTTTTTTCAGCAAATATAAATAAATTATATATTTTTTTAAATTTTGTTACTATTTGGTTTATATTTACATAGTGAAGTGTTAAAAGGATTTGTTACTTAAAGCCTTTTGGGTTTTTTTGGTTATAGATAAACAACATGTGAAAAGGATATTTTGGTTTACTTTTAGTTTCCACATTTAATTTAGTTAAAAGCCTATAGAGTATAAAAAAGGAAGAAAGGTATTTTGAAAATGTTTGGTTTACTTAGTTGCAGGGAAATTTTATTATCTTTTGCAGACCAGTTTTTAGCACAGAAAAAGGATTAAATAAGGATTTTTGTTTAAATATTTTCAAACTCAATATAAACACACAATTTGACCACTTAAGACTTTGTTTATTTTGGTTAATGAAAATAGGAATGGACGCCTTAGCAGCCAAAGGCTCTAAGTATGTTTTTGAGGATAAACAAAAACCATATTATTTGAAAATAAAATATCTTAAAACTTCAATATTTAGATCTGAAAATATCAAATCTAAAATCTCTACATAAACCATTTTGCAACTAACTTTATGTAAAGTAAAGTTATAGGAAAATCGTTAAAAATCAATAAAAAAAATCGACTTTTCAAATCTTTAATTTTCTAGTTTTCGTTGTAGCTGTCATCGTTTTAATAAATTCCAATTAAGATCTGCAATATGAATGCATTTCTAGCAGCTATTTCCAAATGCATACACTCATATACATATGTACATATTTATATTCATTCATCCCCCATTTATAATCATCATTAGTCTCCATGTAACAAGACACGCCTGCAACATATGGTTGCAACTTTTCGACATGTTCTACATGACAACAAGCAATCAAAAGAAGAAAAGAAAACCTAAAATGAAACACTACAACCATGACAAAAAGGATAACAAAATAGAAATTTTGTTTTGTGGCGACAAAACGCATCCTAAAAACCAGCACAACACTCACGTTTTGTAAATATAACATGTCATAAAAAGATGTGCTCTGCACCCCAACCCTCGCCCCCCAAAAAAGACGCACCCTTTTTGAAAGGAAAGTAAAACAATTTGTATTTAAACTAAAATATATAAAAACTAAACTAGTTCATGATGTAGGTATTATTATATGATGTCTGTTTTTTGTCTAAAAGTTTTTGTTTTTCTCAAGAAATCATGTGACATATCATAACACGGCCATTTTACTTTCGTGTGAATAAAGTCAAGTTGAAGCCACTTTGAACATAAAACGATTCTTTATATGAAAATTAAGATTTTATACAATCAATCTGAGGAAAAAGAGAATTTCTTAAAAATGTTCTAAAAAAAGTTAATTTTTCTGAACAAGAACTGAACTAGTACTGAACTAGAACTGAACTAGAACTGAACTAGAACTGAACTTGAAATGAACTTGAAATGAACTAGAACTGAACTAGAACTGAACTAGAACTGAACTAGAACTGAACTAGAACTGAACTAGAACTGAACTAGAACTGAACTAGAACTGAACTAGAACTGAACTAGAACTGCTGGTACTGAGGTAGAACTGAGCTTGAACTGAACTAGAACTGAACTAGAACTGAACTAGAACTGAACTAGAAAGAACTAGAACTGAACTAGAACTGAACTAGAACTGAACTAGAACTGAACTAGAACTGAACTAGAACTGAACTAGAACTGAACTAGAACTGAACTAGAATGAACTAGAACTGAACTGAACTGAACTAGAACTGAACTAGAACTGAACTAGAACTGAACTAGAACTGAACTAGAACTGAACTAGAACTGAACTAGAACTGAACTAGAACTGAACTAGAACTGAACTAGAACTGAACTAGAACTGAACTAGACTGAACTAGAACTGAACTAGAACTGAACTAGAACTGAACTAGAACTGAACTAGAACTGAACTAGAACTGAACTAGAACTGAACTAGAACTGAACTAGAACTGAACTAGAACTGAACTAGAACTGAACTAGAACTGAACTAGAACTGAACTAGAACTGAACTAGAACTGAACTAGAACTGAACTAGAACTGAACTAGAACTGAACTAGAACTGAACTAGAACTGAACTAGAACTGAACTAGAACTGAACTAGAACTGAACTAGAACTGAACTAGAACTGAACTAGAACTGAACTAGAACTGAACTAGAACTGAACTAGAACTGAACTAGACTGAACTAGAACTGAACTAGAACTGAACTAGAACTGAACTAGAACTGAACTAGAACTGAACTAGAACTGAACTAGAACTGAACTAGAACTGAACTAGAACTGAACTAGAACTGAACTAGAACTGAACTAGACTGAACTAGAACTGAACTAGAACTGAACTAGAACTGAACTAGAACTGAACTAGAACTGAACTAGAACTGAACTAGAACTGAACTAGAACTGAACTAGAACTGAACTAGAACTGAACTAGAACTGAACTAGAACTGAACTAGAACTGAACTAGAACTGAACTAGAACTGAACTAGAACTGAACTAGAACTGAACTAGAACTGAACTAGAACTGAACTAGAACTGAACTAGAACTGAACTAGAACTGAACTAGAACTGAACTAGAACTGAACTAGAACTGAACTAGAACTGAACTAGAACTGAACTAGAACTGAACTAGAACTGAACTAGAACTGAACTAGAACTGAACTAAACTGAACTAGAACTGAACTAGAACTGAACTAAAACTGAACTAGAACTGAACTAAACTGAACTAGAACTGAACTAGAACTAGAACTGATCTGAACTAGAACTGAACTAGAACTGAACTAGAACTGAACTAGAACTGAACTAGAACTGAACTAGAACTGAACTAGAACTGAACTAGAACTGAACTAGAACTGAACTAGAACTGAACTAGAACTGAACTAGAACTGAACTAGAACTAACTGAACTAGAACAACGAAAATTTTTCTATAAAAAAAGAAAACATTTCGGAAATCTTCTATACAAAAAAGAGAACACTTCAAAAAATGTCTATAAAAAGAGAAAATTTCGAAAGGTTTCGAAAGGAAAGAAAATATTTGTTTTTTAAACAAAAACTTTTCGAAAATTTTCTATAAAAAAAGACAAATTTCGAAAATTTTTTATAAAACAGAGAAACTTCCGAATATCTTCTATAAAAAAGAGAAAATTTTAAAAATTTTCTATAAAAAAGGAACATTTCAAAAATTATCTATAAAAATGAGAAAATTTTCTGTAAAAAAAGAAAATTTCGAAAATTTTCTATAAAAAGAGAATTTCTTCGAAAATTTTCTAATAAAAAGGAATTTGTTCGAAAATTTTCTAACAAAAAGAGAATATTTCGATAACCTAAAAAAAGAGTAGATTAAAAAATCTATAAAAAAGAGTACATTTCAAAAATTTTCTATAAAAAAGCAAAAAAAAAAAAATCTTCAAAAAGAGAGAAAATTTCGAAAATTTTTTATAAAAAGAGAACATTTCGAAAAATTTAAAAATCAAGAAAATTTTGAAAATTTTGTATAAAAAAGAGAAAATATCAAAAATTCTCAATAAAACAAAGGAATTTTTTAAAAAATCCTACAAAAAAAGAAGAAAATTTCTATTAAAGGAGAAAAATAAAATTTGAAAATTTTGTTATAAAATTTCAAAATTTCTCAAATTTCTATAATATTTCAAATTTTCTATTGAAAATTACAACATTTCGAACTATTTCCCAAAATTTTTTTAAAATTTTTTGTTGTAATAAAAAAAAAGGATTGCCACTCAAGAATGCTATATTTTCCTTTAACAAAATCTCTTAAATTCCCTTTTGATATCCTTATCCCTCCCTTTTTAATTGAAAAATTTAATAAAATTTTATCTCTCTTGCAATTTAATACCCCTTTTCTTCTTCCAACAAAATCCAATAGAAACCATAAAGAAAGAAATTTCAAATACAATTTTAATTGGTCACAGTAATTCAATTTCAGTTTAGTTCAATAATAAAAGTGTTCAAACAAAAAACGTTTTATCTAAAGATACAAATTTATGTTCATTTTGAGAAAAAAAAGTAGCAGCAACTAAATTCCATTAGATTCATTAGAAATTTGTTTTTAAAGAAATGAAAAAAAAAGAATGATTACTACACTTACCAAATTTGTTGGAAAACCATTACGTATGCCAATGACATTAATAGCGTCATTTGTTGTCGTTGTACGTGTGTATCTGTAAAGGAAGAAGGAAAAACAGGTACAAGTATTAAAAAAAAGAGAGTAATTAGTGAAAATAAATTTAAAAATTTCTTTTCTAGGAAAGTAACATTAAAAAGCATTATTGTTGTGTAACAAAACACTTTTTGCTTAATTTAAAACAAGAAAAGTTTTTTTTAATACTTTTTTTTAGAAAATTGTAATTTATTTACATGAAATTGTGTAAAAATTTTAAAACACGCGTAAAGACTCGCGCCATATTCTTTGTAACAGGTAATAGAGGTAATTTTGAGAGTTTGAAAGGGAAAAAAGAGAAATATTTGAAACATAAAAATTTATGACAGATCATAAAGTTTGCAATTGTTTAGAAGAAACAATTAAATTTTTAACAAAAACGTATTTTTCTTAAGCAAAGGACTACAATTCTTTATTTTCTATGAGAAAAGAGTTAAAAAAAAACAAGTGAAAAAGGATAAAGGAGAAAAAGAGATATTTGATTGATGGTGTGAAAATTCCAAAGAAAATTTCTAAAGAGACAATAAAAGTGTTAAAGAAATGTGGTTTTCGAATTAAAGAAACATTTTAAAGACTGCAAAAGAAACTGTAATCAATTTAAAGGACCTCCCTGATGTAACAAGGATTCACAGAAACAGCTTGAATTCTTATTGTTCAAAACAAACAATTTTAAAAAATTTTTATAAAATTCTAGGAAAATCCTTAACATACTTTTCATCTAACATATAATTACTATAAATAACTGCAACAGTTGGGTTTCCTATAACAACTCCTCCACTTATTTTACCTTAAATTGTATACACATACATACAAGTATGTATGTATATGTGATTATTTACTTAGATTTCAAAGCCTCTACTTTTATAAAGATAAAAAACAAATTCCAAAAGATTTTAGAAAAATATTGATTTTTTTTCCACTTATGAAATTGTTCAAATTTCAAAAAGTTGTGTGTGTGTATGTGTATCATTTGCTTAGATTGACAGGTGAAAGAGAGAAAGATTTCCAAAAGTAGATTTAGGTTATGAAATTTTATGAATAAAAAAAAACAAAATGCATGATGAATTCTTTTCTTTTTCATTTCATTCAAAGATTAGGATTTTCTACTCAAACAGGAAATATTAATAGATTTTTAGAAAATCAAAAATTCTGATAGAATATTTTCCCTAAATAATGATGCTATAGATAAGGCGGCAGGTTGTAAAACGATTTTTTTTATTATTATTAATGAGAAAATATGAATTTAATGATGGAAAAACACATTGGGAAATTTTTGTTTTATTTTGAGACTTAAGATCATAAAAGTCATTAAAAGTATGATCATTTCTCTTAGGCTGATGGAGATCAGAAATTTGAATCAAAACAAAGAGAGCAATATTTAGGCTTAGGAGAAAATATAGTTGTTATTGTAAAAGATCGCCAGCAGATTTATAGCGAAATCTATAAATCGAAACTTCAAGATCAATGATCTGTCTGTTTTTGAACATATGTATGATGATCGTGACAAGATTGAGATCTTGTTAACATTGTTCAGAAACGTCGAAATTATACCACGATTATGACCAGATTGAGATCTTGTTAAAGTTATTCAGAAACTTTGAAATCCAGGTCAATTGTATTGTATTTATCTTTAAGAATATTGTGATCGCGACATAAGATCAATGCAAATCTTTCAATATGAATGTTTAACATTAAGATCTTATTAAGTTCAATAAAAGCAAATAAAAGTCAGGATAAAATCCATATTCATATCATGATCATGATCCTAACATTATATTAATAAAGATCGGTAAATCTAAAACTTTATCATTAAGATTAAAACACGTAAGAGTACAAAGTTAATGATTGTAGTTCGCTTTAAATGATCTGTATCGATCTAATGTTATAAACACACTTTAGATCAATGTAGATCGGTCAATTCAAATGTTTCTTATTGAGTTTTTTGATCGAAAGTCCAAAGCCAATGATCGTATGTCTCTTTGAACAAGTTTTGATAGTGACATTATATCAATGCTGTTAGATCAACATAGATCGAATGATTTGATTGATCATTGTTAAGACTAAGTAAGATCTTGTTAAATCGCACAAAAGTTATTTTAACCTGTGGGACCCCAAAGCTAATATTCTGTATCTATGAGAATGTAGTGATCATGATATTACACCAATGTAGATCGGTCAAGTCGAATGATCATCATTAAGATTAAGAATTTGTTAAATTCAACAAAACGAAAAAGTAGAAGAGATAAATCCATATCATGATCATGACATTAGATCAATACAGATTCGGTCAATTGAAAAGTTCATCATTAAGATTAAGATCTTGTCAAATTCCACAAAAGTTGATAGAACCCGTAAGAGCCCAAGAGTCAATGATCGTAATTATCTTAGAACTATCTGTATTGATCTAAAGTCACGATCACACATTAGATCAATATAGATCAGTCAATTCAAACGTTTCCTTGAACTTATCGAACCCCCAAAACCAGTGATCGTATGTTTCTTTGAGCAAGTTTTGATAGAGACATTAGTTCAATGCCGTTGGATCAACTGGGATGTAAATAATTATAGGAAAGTAAGAATTATAGGAAATTTGATAAATCCAACTAAAGCGGTTTGAATTTGTTGGATACCATAGTCAATGATCGTACGTTTCTTTCTTAATATTGTGATCGTAACAATAGCTCCAAGGAGATTTGTCAATTCGATTTAAGGATCTTAACAAATCTAACAAAAGTTGTCGGACACCAAACTCTATCCCTAATTTACATCAGGGGTCGAGAATTTTGGAAATCAAACAAAAATAACTTAATTTTGTCGGATTCCTAAGATAATGATCGTATGTTTCCTTCGAAAATGTCAATTGATCAATTCAAGAACCTAGATGTTCTAAACATTTCATCTTAAGTTTGGAACTGATAACGTGATCGAGAAAAGGGGTTTTATATAGAACATCGTATTCCGTCTTTAATCTTTATCAACTTCGAAACATGTATTACACTAGAGAAGGCAAGATCATCGAAAGTAAACTCCTTCGGAGTTAAAGAAGTTTTCAAAAATTAAATCTTGTAATAGACATTTTTTGAAGAAAATCTTCCACACAATATTAACTAACTCTAACTCTTTCTTAAAACTTAATTGGCAACTCTTGTTAGAACATTAAGGAATCCTACTCCTTGTTCCTTTAAGATTTAAATTTAATCTCTGCGATTTGAAAAATTGTTGTAATTTTTATATTTCTACTCAAAATTTCATTTAAATGTTTTAGGAAAAACCCCATTTTTTTAATGAAATAGCAACAGATGAAGTAATTCTCTTAATTGATTAAAATGTTTTTATTTATTTGAGTTTTAAACCCTCTAGAGCAGGTAAATTTTTGAATAAGACAAAAAAAAGGGATTTGAAATATACAGGTAGTGATCAAAATTTAAGTGAATAGAGTTGGGCAATTTTTGGAAAATGTAATTTGAGAGAGAAGAGTATTAAAAAAAAGAAACGAGATCTAAATTTGGAACCAGTTTAATTCACGGTTTAAACTCTTATTGGTTACTTTATCGTTTATCTTTCAGACTCCCTGACTGAATGCTGTGTCTTTCAAGCAGAGATTCTACTGATCTCGAAAGGGACGGAAATGATTCGGAATCATATCGATTTAGGATCGGATTTTGTGACAAACTATGATAAATTATGATAGTTAAGCTGCTCTTAGAGCGTTGGAATGTCATGTGGAATTTCGCATTCGCGCCTGATTATAAAGATATGAGACTGTTTCCTATTAGACTGTGTTCCGGGTTCCGGAGCACTGCAATATGCATGGTAATGTGATTGCAGACGAACTAGCTACATTGGATTCAAACTTTGTTAAAGATAATAGGGACGGGATCGAAGTGTGAAATCTCTCAACTGTTTCTATTATAGTTTGATTTTCAAGAGAATCTGTGAAATCATCAACCAGCCCGTGAATAGTAGAATGGATTGTATAATATCAAAGGTCTTAGGGACACAACTTGATGTGTGGGCTACCAAGTTACTTATATGACTAGATAGGTACAATCTGGGATCTTAAGGGGCCATTGTTCAATTAGGGCTTTTGTTAGTAAGTGTGTTAGTAATATACCAGACTATTGTATAATATGCGAAGATGCAGAGGAACTAGAGACGTTTAAGCATATAATACAGATTCTCAGTTTAAAATCTCTGGGAAATAGGTTCCATGACGAACTGTGGGAAATTGAGTGACTTAATGCTCGTCATTTACGAGATTTTATCTACTTCAGTTAGCCACAGTCATATAATACAGAATCTCAGTTTGAAATCTCTGTGTAATATGTTCCATGACGAACAGTGGGAAATTGCGTGACTAAATCCTCGCCATTTACTAGATTTTATCAGGGGAGTAAGTCATTTCTAGGAGAGAGTTTTACGGGGATACTCTGATTCTTTCACAATTATTTCTTTGAAGAATCCATTCGGAAAAACTTCTAGGTTGAAACCCCTAAAAGTTTTGAAAATTCCTTTATACCAGAGACTAAAGTATACTTTTGTAAAGTATTGAGTTGCTCTGAATCCGCAATCTGAATTTCTTCAACACTCTGGTTACACCTTTAAAAGTTTGAAAACCCCCCATTTTTTACCATATTTGAGACGTTGTTAAAACGCAAAGACCTAATAATTTATAGATTTTGTTAAACTATCTAAAAGTTTAATCGATCGACTTTAAAAGGAAGGTTTCAACTCTGTTATATCTGCTTTCTTCTTTAAGATATCTTAATCTAAAGTTTTTCTATTTTTCACAAAATTTTCAAGAGATTAACACTTTAACTGATCATTGGTGCTTCAATTTAAAATATTTAGTTTAATATATAGTTTTTTAATATTTAATTAATGCGATTTTTAATATATTTTTTAATGTTTCTTTTTATCAGTTTTCTTCTTTTAATTAAAATTTTTTTTTACATTTTAACACTTAAATCATTTCATCAATTTAATTACATTTTTGTTCACATTTAAATTTCTTTAACACTTCAAAAATATCATCATTATTTTTTTGGTTTCCAATTATCCTTCAACACTTGTTAATATGGTAAACTAATTAAGAAAAATAAAATTCATTGATAAATGAATATGAAGATTTATATATATAATTTTTTTGCGCAGATCACTGATAGAATTTAAGCCGTTATGAGTTTTAAAAAACACGTATCCAATTATAAGCGAATATATGAATGAAAAAAACCGGCTGCTGGGAGGCTCCAATTAAAGAGCCATAGCAGGATGCTGTAGAGGGGTATAAAAAGAGGGGAGGATGATGATGATGGTATACCTTTGACGACGCTGTTGTAATGTAGAGGCTGCAGATGCAGATTTTGCCAATAATAAACAACGTTTTCTGGTCATGGTTAAAGTTGCAACAGCAGCAGCTGATGATGACGATGATGATGTCGTTGACAAGGTGGATGATGAAGATGCAGATGATGATGGTGATGGCGATGTTGATGATTTTGTAGTGCATGAAATTGTTTGTGGAATGGAGGATGTTGCTGTTGCTAATGTTCTTAGCGTTGAAACTGCTGGTGATGTTATGATGGCAGTTGACATTTTTGTTGGTGTTACGGTATAAGAACCTTTACGATTTAACATTTTATGTGTCAACAAAATGGTAGAGTTCAAACCGTAAGACAAAGAATTTATTATAATTTTACTATGTTCTTGATTACGCTGAGTTTCTAATGTATTATTTTCACTTGCCACGTTTAAATGACATTTACTCAATTTATTTCTATTTGAACATAAATTTTGACGTTTGTTATTACGTTCCCGAGATGATACCATAATAAATTTAATGGTAACCAGGGTAACATTTAATTCGTTTTGAAATTTTATCACTTAAATTGAACAACTTTTTTCTATTTCAATAAAATTCGTTTAAATTTTTACAAATTGTTATAGCCGTCACTGTTAATATTGCTGATTTATTCAATTTTATTTGCAATTTTCTTTTATATAACATTTTCGTTTGATTTTTTCAAATTTTTTACAGCTTTTACGCGCGCTCGTTTTGAAAATCGTTTAACGATTTGTTTTTCTTCAATTTTTAAAACAAATATAATCCATTCATACGAAACGTTCGAGTAGACGTTTAAAATCCGACTAACAAAAATTTATATTTTTGTCATATAAACAGCTAGAGGAGTTTTTTTTTTCAGTTTCTTCACACCATTTGTCTGAGTATGGGTGTTGGGTCTGTTGTGTGTGTGTGTATGTATGATTTTTGTGTGCCTGGGTTTTGAACAAAAATTGAAAGACCCTTTAGAAATACAACAGATATTAAACATATGCCTATACAACACAATATACACAATACATTATATTGTTGTTGCTGCTATTGTTGCTGTAATGCACATACAATTTTTAATGGTGTTAAAGCAGCCGATGTTGTTACACTGGCAAAAAGTAAACTAACTCACTTTGAGTGTAAAATTTTATTTGTTTCTCTTTTAATCTAAACATAATACTCTTCTTCCTCTTCTTCATCTTGCTTGATTAAAAATAATAACGAAGCCTTAAGTTAGGGTAGGTAAAGTAAAAATAAACTAAAGTACTGACAAACTGTCTATTGATATGTATAGAAGAAAAAAAATACAACCATAAATAATATAATGCATGCATATCGCATCTCTCATACTCTCGTTCTTTAAAACAGAATTAGCAAAGAGTTCGTTTATTTTTTTACAATTAATACACGCAGCTAATGGTTTGTTTTGACGGCATGCTTGTTAAAAACGAGAGCGTTTTACTTTAAAAATGCACAAGTTATAGCGTTTTAATATAATTGGCACGTTTGCTGAATAAGGGGGGGTTAGATCAAGGTCTATAAATATAATGATTAAATAGTGTTGCCAAAGAGATAAATAAAACACTGCATTTTATTGATAAAAGGAATTTTCAAAATGTCTATCATTAGTAGGGGTCATAACCTATGTAATCGTTCAAAATTTATAAAAAAAAGTGACTTAAGATCTGAACTTAAATTTATATAGAACAAGAACTAAACTGGAACTTAATTAGAACTGAAATAGAACCGAACTAGAACTCAACTAGAACTGCAACAAAACTGAACTAGAACTGGATTGAAACTGAAGTAGAACTGAACTAGAACTGAAATAGAACTGAACTAGAACTAGAACTACTAGAACTGAACTAGAACTGAACTAGAACTGAACTAGAACTGAACTAGAACTGAACTAGAACTGAACTAGAACTGAACTAGAACTGAACTAGAACTGAACTAGAACTGAACTAGAACTGAACTAGAACTGAACTAGAACTGAACTAGAACTGAACTAGAACTGTACTAGAACTGTACTAGAACTGAACTAGAACTGAACTAGAACTGAACTAGAACTGAACTAGAACTGAACTAGAACTGAACTAGAACTGAACTAGAACTGAACTAGAACTGAACTAGAACTGAACTAGAACTGAACTAGAACTGAACTAGAACTGAACTAGAACTGAACTAGAACTGAACTAGAACTGAACTAGAACTGAACTAGAACTGAACTAGAACTGAACTAGAACTGAACTAGAACTGAACTAGAACTGAACTAGAACTCAACTAGAACTCAACTAGAACTGAACTAGAACTGAACTAGAACTGAACTAGAACTGAACTAGAACTGAACTAGAACTGAACTAGAACTGAACTAGAACTGAACTAGAAACTGAACTAGAGCTGAACTAGAACTAAACTAGAACTGAACTAGAGCTGAACTAGAACTAAGCTAGAACTGAACTAGAACTGAACTAGAACCGAACTAGAACCGAACTAGAACTGAACTAGAACTGGACTAGAACTGAACTAGAACTGAACTAGAACTGAACTAGAACTGAACTAGAACTGGACTAGAACTGAACTAGAACTGAACTAGAACTGAACTAGAACTCAAATAGAACTGAACTAGAACTGAACTAGAACTCAAATAGAACTGAACTAGAACTGAACTAGAACTGAACTAGAACTGAACTAGAACTGAACTAGAACTGAACTAGAACTGAACTAGAACTGAACTAGAACTGAACTAGAACTGAACTAGAACTGAACTAGAACTGAACTACAACTGAACTAGAACTGAACTAGAACTGAACTAGAGCTGAACTAGAACTGAACTAGAACTGAACTAGAACTGAACTAGAACCGACGAACTAGAACTGAACTAGAACTGAACTAGAACTGAACTAGAACTGAACTAGAACTGAACTAGAACTGAACTAGAACTGAACTAGAACTGAACTAGAACTAGAACTAAACTAGAACTGAACTAAAACTGAACTAAAACTGAACTAGAAGTGAACTAGAACTGAACTAGAACTGAACTAGAACTGAACTAGAACTGAACTAGAACTGAACTAGAACTGAACTAGAACTGAACTAGAACTGAACTAGAACTGAACTAGAACTGAACTAGAACTGAACTAGAACTGAACTAGAACTGAACTAGAACTGAACTAGAACTGAACTAGAACTGAACTAGAACTGAACTAGAACTGAACTAGAACTGAACTAGAACTGAACTAGAACTGAACTAGAACTGAACTAGAACTAAACTAGAACTGAACTAGAACTGAACTAGAACTGAACTAGAACTGAACTAAACTGAACTAGAACTGAAGTAGAACTGAACTAGAACTGAACTAGAACTGAACTGAACTAGAACTGAACTAGAACTGAACTAGAACTGAAGTAGAACTGAACTAGAACTGAACTAGAACTGAACTAGAACTGAACTAGAACTGAACTAGAACTGAACTAGAACTGAAGTAGAACTGAACTAGAACTGAACTAGAACTGAACTAGAACTGATCTAGAACTGAACTAGAACTGAACTAGAACTGAACTAGAACTTTTTTTTTTTTTTAATTAATTTTATTTATTAATTTCATTAATTTTGATTTACAATGATTTCTTAAATCTAACAATTTTGTTTTATATGTTTATGAAATTAAGAACCCGCTAAACCATTCGGTTTGTCAGCAGGTGAAAATTATATACATAATTTAACAAAAACATAGATATTTAACTACATAATCATTGTGAACTTATAAAATGTTCTTTTAATAGTTTTTTTCGTTTGTAATTACTAGTGTTGTTTATAATGTGTATAGGTATTTTATTCATGACTGTTTTTATGATAACTCCGAGAGTATATGAACTAGAACTGAACTAGAACTGAACTAGAACTGAACTAGAACTGAACTAGAACTGAACTACAACTGAACTAGAACTGAACTGAACTAGAACTAAACTAGAACTAAACTAGAACTGAACTAGAACTGAACTAGAACTGAACAAGAACTGAACTAGAACTGAACTAGAACTGAACTAGAACTGAACTAGAACTGAACTAGAACTGAACTAGAACTGAACTACAACTGAACTAGAACTGAACTAGAACTGAACTAGAACTAAACTAGAACTAAACTAGAACTGAACTAGAACTGAACTAGAACTGAACAAGAACTGAACTAGAACTGAACTAGAACTGAACTAGAACTGAACTAGAACTGAACTAGAACTGAACTAGAACTGAACTAGAACCGAACTAGAACTGAACTAGAACTGAACTAGAACTGAACTAGAACTGAACTAGAACTGAACTAGAACTGAACTAGAACTGAACTAGAACTGAACTAGAACTGAACTAGAACTGAACTAGAACTGAACTAGAACTGAACTAGAACTGAACTAGAACTGAACTAGAACTGAACTAGAACTGAACTAGAACTGAACTAGAACTGAACTAGAACTGAACTAGAACTGAACTAGAACTGAACTAGAACTGAACTAGAACTGAACTAGAACTGAACTAGAACTGAACTAGAACTGAACTAGAACTGAACTAGAACTGAACTAGAACTGAACTAGAACTGAACTAGAACTGAACTAGAACTGAACTAGAACTGAACTAGAACTGAACTAGAACTGAACTAGAACTGAACTAGAACTGAACTAGAACTGAACTAGAACTGAACTAGAACTGAACTAGAACTGAACTGAGAACTACTGAACTAGAACTGAACTAGAACTGAACTAGAACTGAACTAGAACTGAACTAGAACTGAACTAGAACTGAACTAGAACTGAACTAGAACTGAACTAGAACTGAACTAGAACTGAACTAGAACTGAACTAGAACTGAACTAGAACTGAACTAGAACTGACTAGAACTGAACTAGAACTGAACTAGAACTGAACTAGAACTGAACTAGAACTGAACTATAGAACTGAACTAGAACTGAACTAGAACTGAACTAGAACTGAACTAGAACTGAACTAGAACTGAACTAGAACTGAACTAGAACTGAACTAGAACTGAACTAGAACTGAACTAGAACTGAACTAGAACTGAACTAGAACTGAACTAGAACTGAACTAGAACTGACTAGAACTGAACTAGAACTGAACTAGAACTGAACTAGAACTGAACTAGAACTGAACTAGAACTGAACTAGAACTGAACTAGAACTGAACTAGAACTGAACTAGAACTGAACTAGAACTGAACTAGAACTGAACTAGAACTGAACTAGAACTGAACTAGAACTGAACTAGAACTGAACTAGAACTGAACTAGAACTGAACTACTAGAACTGAACTAGAACTGAACTAGAACTGAACTAGAACTGAACTAGAACTGAACCTAGAACTCAAATAGAAACTGAACTAGAACTGAACTAGAACTAACTGAACTAGAACTGAACTAGAACTGAACTAGAACTGAACTAGAACTGAACTAGAACTGAACTAGAACTGAACTAGAACTGAACTAGAACTGAACTAGAACTGAACTAGAACTGAACTAGAACTGAACTACAACTGAACTAGAACTGAACTAGAACTGAACTAGAGCTGAACTAGAACTGAACTAGAACTGAACTAGAACTGAACTAGAACCGAACTAGACTAGAACTGAACTAGAACTGAACTAGAACTGAACTAGAACTGAACTAGAACTGAACTAGAACTGAACTAGAACTGAACTAGAACTGAACTAGAACTAGAACTAAACTAGAACTGAACTAAAACTGAACTAAAACTGAACTAGAAGTGAACTAGAACTGAACTAGAACTGAACTAGAACTGAACTAGAACTGAACTAGAACTGAACTAGAACTGAACTAGAACTGAACTAGAACTGAACTAGAACTGAACTAGAACTGAACTAGAACTGAACTAGAACTGAACTAGAACTAGAACTGAACTAGAACTGAACTAGAACTAACTAGAACTAGAACTGAACTAGAACTGAACTAGAACTGAACTAGAACTGAACTAAAACTGAACTAGAACTGAAGTAGAACTGAACTAGAACTGAACTAGAACTGAACTAGAACTGAAGTAGAACTGAACTAGAACTGAACTAGAACTGAACTAGAACTGAACTAGAACTGAACTAGAACTGAACTAGAACTGAAGTAGAACTGAACTAGAACTGAACTAGAACTGAACTAGAACTGATCTAGAACTGAACTAGAACTGAACTAGAACTGAACTAGAACTTTTTTTTTTTTTTTAATTTAATTTTATTTATTAATTTCATTAATTTTGATTTACAATGATTTCTTAAATCTAACAATTTTGTTTTATATGTTTATGAAATTAAGAACCCGCTAAACCATTCGGTTTGTCAGCAGGTGAAAATTATATACATAATTTAACAAAAACAATAGATATTTAACTAACATAATCATTGTGAACTTATAAAATGTTCTTTTAATAGTTTTTTTCGTTTGTAATTACTAGTGTTGTTTATAATGTGTATAGGTATTTTATTCATGACTGTTTTTATGATAACTCCGAGAGTATATGAACTAGAACTGAACTAGAACTGAACTAGAACTGAACTAGAACTGAACTAGAACTGAACTACAACTGAACTAGAACTGAACTAGAACTGAACTAGAACTAAACTAGAACTAAACTAGAACTGAACTAGAACTGAACTAGAACTGAACAAGAACTGAACTAGAACTGAACTAGAACTGAACTAGAACTGAACTAGAACTGAACTAGAACTGAACTAGAACTGAACTAGAACTGAACTAGAACTGAACTAGAACTGAACTAGAACTGAACTAGAACTGAACTAGAACTGAACTAGAACTGAACTAGAGCTGAACTAGAACTGAACTAGAACTGAACTAGAACTGAACTAGAACTGAACTAGAACTGAACTAGAACTGAACTAGAACTTAACTAGAACTTAACTAGAACTGAACTAGAACTGAACTAGAACTGAACTAGAACTGAACTAGAACTGAACTAGAACTGAACTGAACTAGAACTGAACTAGAACTGAACTAGAACTGAACTAGAACTGAACTAGAACTGAACTAGAACTGAACTAGAACTTCAAATGTCAAAAAGAGTAGATTTAACTTGTTGCAGAACCTTGTCAATAAAGTACTTTTTCAAAAAACAAGTACTTTTTACCATTGTATCTAAAATAACCGTATACATTTAGAAAAACATTTCAAGAACACAACGGGACATCAATGTTTATTGCCAAAATTTGCAACCTTGTATATGAATTTTCGAACTGAATATTTAACACAACAATAAACAAAGATTTATTATTATATTAGTTATTTTTAAAACAAGACTTTAAAAATATCTCTTTTTATAATGTATACCAATATAATTGGTATGCAAAACAACTGTCTATGGATTACGAAATATAACATTGAATTTGGCACATAACTAAATCCTCATGCCAACAGAGTAGAACCAGAAATTAAGTAGGTTATAGTTAAGATTATTGAACAATTGAAAGCAACAAGGTTTAAATTAACTTTATTAGGCCTTTAAACAGTTAACTGTTATGATACGCAAATATCTTAAAAAAAAACGTGACTTAATGAAATCATTCTTTAAAATCCTGTTTAAAATGCCACTCACATACTTCAAAAACTGACAATAAAGTATGTGTGTATGTTGTTGAGTGAGGGTTTGTGTGAGTCTGTTGCATTTTCATTACTTCACTGACACAACTGTCATTTCAAATTTACTCTCCATACAACAACAGACGGCAAAGATATTCCTTTTTTGCCCATCTATTGTTTCAGTATTTTTTTAATTTTAAAAAATCTTGTAATTTATCAAACAATCTCGGTCTAAGAACAAAAACAAAGCAAGTATAGATGGTTTCACTAACAATTGTGAAAAAAAATCTGTGTATATTATTTTAATTTAAAAAAAAAAATCTTATGAAATACAAAATACAGCTGTTTTAGTTAGAAAGAAAAAGCTTAAGAGCGCGTAAAACTAAAGAGAGCTAGTGGATTTTTAGTAAAATGAAATGTATATGTTGCATGCAACATGCTTTAAATATTATACTATAAATCCAATAGGATTATTTATGCTACATTAATAGTTTTTTGTTTGTTTTATTAGTTGGGTGGTGGTGGTGATGTTGGATGGAAATGATTAAATTATATTTTTATCATTCATTAAATTTTTGTGTGTGTGAGTGTATTATGATAAAGGGGTTGTTGTAGTAATTTCCCAAAATTCCTTAGGGTGTTTTGTTCATTTTTTTTTGTTTTCACACAATCAAGTTCATTAGAAATTGATCTAATTCTAATTTAGTTTAAAACATTTTGTGACATATTCATATATGATTGTGATTTATTTGAGATTAAAACAATGTTAAACATATGAAATACATATTAATGTTTTTCTCAACATGGAAACGTTGCTTTAAGAGCATAAATAAATAATTTAAAAGGTTTTGACAATCTGTTTTATATAGTTTTGTCATGTTTTATTAAGTATCTTTAGAGGATATGTATGCATATAAAACTTCATTAATAACATGTTATTGAAATTAATACTTTAATACACTACTTCAAGTGAAGAGTAAAATGCTGATCATGTCTTTGGTTTTAGTATTGATTGAAGGCAAAAAACATAAAATAAAACATTTATATGTCTGTTTAAAGAAATCCGATTTTGATTATAGTGATTCAAGAAGATTTAGTTTAGCTATGAGAACCTATTTGCAAGATCACTTTGAATCGATCTTCACTTTTACAGCGAAAATATTCCTTGATATATACATTGAAATTATATTGTTTTTAGATTCTATTACTTCAATATCAATGAAATCCTAACAGTAAGTGACTACTTTATCTATAATACCAAAATTCAATTACAATCGAATCTAAATAAGTGAGAACCAACCGGAGAAGTCTAGCCTGGAGTCCAAGAGATTTATAATAGAAAATGGAAAGCAAGGTCAAGATGTGTTCTTCCAAATTTAAAAACTTCGGACAAGCGATGGCGGGATTAATCGAAAAAAAAAAGAAAAGTGATTGGATAAGAAGTCATGTGCCAGAGATATTCTTATTTATAACAGTTGGTGACAACCAATCGGAGATGTCTACTCTCGAAGTAAAAAAAACTCAACAACTGATCGCGCGACAAAAAGCCTAATTTTTAATAGAAAAATCGAAAGCAGTCTTCTTCCAAAGTTGAACAAGTGATCGGATAAGAAGTCATGTGCAAGAGATATACTCATTCCTAACAGAAAATTGAAGGCTTTATTCACTTGAAATACTCTATATTTGAGATCGTATCGAAGATCTGTCGCAAAGACGAAATCAAAAAACTTGTACAAGTGATCGTGATAGTAATAATTCAGGTGCGGGAAAAAAGCCTAATGTTCTCCAAATATTCCGGATTTGTGATCGTATCATATATTATTCGCAAGCTCGATGTCTAAAACTCCAAAATTGTGTACATTCGGTAATGAAAAACATTCGTATTTCCTGGAACTGATGAAAAAAGTTAATAAAAATTCGATGTTGTTTAAAATTCTGTGATCATAAATCATCGCTTTGAATTGTACTTAAATACAAAAGGGGTTATTTGCAGTCGAACTTGATTGAAGTTTAAATTGGGAGAAAATGACTTTCGGTATCTGACTAGGGACTTGATAGAATATGGTACTAGAACCTCAACCTGTTTTATACAAACGAGCCTTAGGGGGAACAATGTGGTTTATTTAAGTTGGTTTGGATCCAAATTGCGAAAAGGTATTATAGAGCAGTTCCCGACTCCTAAGTCAGATAAAGTGTCTAGTTTAATCGAGAGGAATTTATTGAAAGAATGTTTGAAATTATTGAAAGCTGTTGGAAAACCGAGGAGATTGGACACATTGACATTTTATATGTGTTGGCCTTATTTCACGGTGGTACTTTTTACCCCTTTGTGCAATTTTTGTACATGGTATTGACCGTCCATGTACATGCAATTTGCTCAAGTACTCGAGCTATCTAATCTCTGACCATTACTGCTCCGTTGCTTAACTTCCGAGATGCAAAAACATCACTTTCGTTTACAACCATGCGGATGGGATAGCCTCTGTTAAGTTCGCAACAGCACCTAGAGATGTATTCGGTAGATTGAAACACGAATCTATCAAATAAGCCGAGGACTTTGTTCTTACACTGTGCTAAATCTGGTAGGAACAGATTAAACCCTGAACATACTTGGAAAAGGAAAATTGAATGCTATAAGATACTTTTCATCCATCACCATTCAACGCAGCACACTTCTCATTCATTCGACACACTAATAGAGAACAATATCCGACACACTTACTCTAGGTATACGGGCAGGGGAAGACCCCTACATTAATCCTGTATCATTACATTTCACACCAACTCATTTCCAACGCTCAGTCCACCAGTCACTCTACTATGGGGAATCTGTTGTCTTCGGCAACAGCATCAATCTTTTAACCGACATTCTCTTCCCGCGAATTCAGGTTTAAACCACAGCCATTACGTGCATCCCGAAGGGACCAATTACCGGGATAAGACACTCTCAATTTACTAGATTATGTTTTTCTTGGGTCGACGCATGTCAAATTATTCCAAGGAAAGACCGGATATATTTGATCATCACCAGTTTATAGTCCCGGTAGCACCTATTTTCCACGGGATTGCAATCCCACCAAGATGGGGCCTTTCATTCAGGTAGCAATCTGTTAACGTACAAGATGTCTAAGTGCTTAACGTAAACACCTTCCCGGACGGCCTTATTTCACGGTGGTCTTTTTCATCCACTGGGTAGACTTGAGACGGTCTACCACGCGCCCCTGAATCCTTCTATGAAGAACCCAGATGGCACTTTTTGTACATGACTGTGCCGGTCCATGTACAAGCACTTTGCTGAAGTACTCAAGCTATCTAATCTCTTGCCGTAGTAGCCCCGTTGCGAAATGACAGGCAGCATGGGATCAATCCCAATGCAAACCCCTACAAAGAAAAAGCAATTATTGGTCTAAAGTCAATAGAAGGGGAGACAACCACAACACCAGGAGAATTAAATCTTCCGGTATAGCGGAAGGTGACCAACCTTTTGATGTCATGAAATTTTGCATTATTAAAAATGCAATCCCCATCAACTAATGACCCATTCCAGTGCATTCCTTAACCTTTTAAAGCCCGCGCAACGACACAAACTAGTCTCCTGTCGCGCAGAGGAGTCTTTCCCGATCGTTCACCAACTTACATCAGTTCCATTCTCAGATTATAAAGAACGATCTGCGAAATGAAAGGCAACCCTACTACACGAAGAGTAAGATATACTCAACGGGTTCAGGAATCCAGCATAAGTTGCTCTGTAACATCACTCATTGATATGGCAACATAGGAACATTTTCTGCCGCTAATTCGGGTTTAAACCACAGCCACTATGTGGATCCCGAAGGAACCTCAACCAACTGACCAGTCAGGACAAATCCTGCGGGCAACTGGCAACTCTGGCCAGATTATAAGGTGCTCTGTTTCGACTCCATGTCAAATAATTCCAAGGAAAGGCCGAAACGTACAATTTTGATTCTAGCGATAATTGGAATCGAGACTAATTTCGGATCTTTTTGATATTGTTACAGTATATAAGTAGACTTTGGCAATAGCCACCTGATGAATACTTATGCATGTACTTTCTTCGACTAAGATCGTAACGGAGCTAAATCTTTCAATATCGGTCTGTGGGCTGCCTTTTAGCTGGTATAACAAGAGAGACAGAGAAGAAAGAGAAGACATTTCGTATCACTTAATTGGGAAGATCATGGTTATAACATTATTCGATCGGAAGTTGTGGATTACTTTAGTTGTGAGAATTTGGGACGATAATAGTCGGATCAATTTGTGTAGAATTTGTTTGAAAGAATTTGAATACTTCGTTTTGACATGTCGTCATGTCCTATATAGCTAAGTTAAAAGTAACCTCAATTGACTATAGTTCGTAAACAACTTTATACTATGATTTTCACGGGTTATCTTCTTATTTAGAAAAATTCTCACTACATTTGACCTTTGATATTTAGATAGCCACCTGAATAAATCATAGTTTTTATTGCATCTCTTTATACATATTTTTCATATCAATTCTCTATTATATCAATCACAAAATTTTAAATTTCCTTTCTAATGGTCTTTTTTATACAACTATTATTAAAATTGTTTGCCTTTAAAAATCATAATTTTTTCAATTTTAAAGTCATTTCCTTTCATAAATAGACAACTTGCTATGATACCAATAAATGAAAAGAGAAATAGAAAAACCCCATAAATTGTCATTCAAAAAAAAACTTTTCAAAAATTAAGAACAAAAAATATGATTATTTTATGATTTATAGATTTAACACCTTTTTGATGACTATCAAAAAAACCTACGAAACAGGTAAACATTTTTAAACAAAAGAAAAATCTACAGGTAAAATATAACTTTAACTCATAACAATTGCATAAATTGAGTGAAAATTTAATAAACAGTTTGAGTGAAAAGAAAAAAATTGTGAAGGAAAAAATAAAGGATCTCTTAAAAATAACTCATAAAAGAGAAACTAAGGAAATGATTATTAATTAAAAAGGAGGAATAAATAAAAAAACTACAACAATATTTTAAAAAGAATTAAAAACATCTGCCCTTTAACATACAAGACTTTCAAAAAAACAACAACAACAAAGTAGGATGGTTAGACGACCGACTGTGTGCACGTAGAAAAATTGAGTTCTTACATAAATACCGCCGCCTGTGCGCCTCGTTTAGGGAAGAAGTAGAAAAAAAATGTTTAAAAATGGGTACGTACCAGTAACCTTTAAAATAAGAATAAATAATAGTTATAGTATAATTCTCTTCTTTATAGAATATAAAGTACTATATTTGGTTTACGAAAAAAAAGACAGCTGTTAAAAAAGGGTCCATTGTATTTATTGTCTTGGCGTGTGCTCTCGAAGACAATAAAATATAATTTTGGATAAGTTTTGAAGTTTGTTTTTTAATGTTAAGATAACCAACCAACCACTTGTTATTTTTGTTTTCTATATACTCAAAGTTAGAGCAAGTGTGTTTCCAGTTTGTTTTTTAAGAAAAAAAAATCTGTTCCAAAAGCAGCTGCCTCTTTTTTAAGAAACAGCATTAGTTGAAGTGGTTTTTCTTTAGTTTTTTTAACAACATTGTGGCACAGATTTTGTTGCCAGCCCCTACAGGTGTTTACTACATATTTTTAAGTTGCTGCTACTTTGACCTAACTCTCTATTTTTTCCCTCAAATCACCCACTGGTTTAGATTTGTGTTCAGACTGTGCAATGAAATTGCAAGTTGGCAGCAACATGTTAGGCAATACAACTTTAGATTAGGTTAGAAGGAAGATTTAAAGAAAGTCCTTGGGAAATGTTGATTTTAAAAACGATCGTAAAGCTACAGTTATAATCTACCCATTCTGAAAGATGATAAATAAAGACTGATATGATGGCAAAAGATAGATTTTTTAAGCCTTCATATTCAACGGCAAAATATAGAAAACATAGGTCGACAAAATTGGAAAAAAGTTGAAACTCTAAGACCAAGCTATACCATACGTTGAGCCGTGATGAAAACGAATCTATCATCACATTTTTTCTATCACATCTGGGATATGAGATATAGCGTCCTGAAGTTTGAAACAATTCCACTTTTGGCGCTTTTTGAGACGTTAGAACAGCGCCAAGACAACTTCATATACAACATGTTGTATGCCATCTGAAAGTTCATTCTGTCAACTTTAAAATACAGGCTTAACATCTGGCATAACTTCTTTATTCTCAGAGATATAGTCAACTAAGTCTAAAAAACTCAAGGATTTCGCTATATTCGAGGTAATACCTCGAATACATATCACTTTCTGATACGACTTAACGATATCTGTCCATCCGTCAATGTCAACGGATGATATCTCAAAAACTACAGCAGATTTTTCAAACTTTATGACATGATATCTTAAATCCCTAATGTGATGAGGCCGAATTTGGATTTAGCGTGGCTTAGTCATTTAGAAAAGTAAACTTTAATCACAGGGTTACAAATATGTGGGCCTGTATAATCGATATTTGTAGCGTCTGTTGAAACCACATATCGGCCACATAAATATAATTGACATTATAGAGTCTGTAGGGTCTGCTGTGGGTTGGGGTCAATCCATATGTGAACATGTTGTTTTTAACAATCCGTTAAGCCTCCCCACGGGGCATGTTTCCTTGATGAAAGACCCTCATCTTGGTGTATTGCAATTCCTGGGTAAAGAGGTGCTACCAGTACCTCTAGTCTGCCGGGACTATAAATTGGTGATGTCATTTCACTCCTCGGAATGATTTGACATAGGGTCGAACCAGAGAACCACATAATCTGGTACTACGGGTGGCCAGTTGCCCACAGGACTTGTCCTGACTGGTCAGTTGGTTGAGATTCTTTCGGGATCCACGTAGTGGTTGTGGTTTAAAACCAAATTAGCGGGAAGAGTAAGTTGCGCTTAAAAGACTGATGCACGGTGAAATCTATATTTCGGGATAAGTTCGGTGCTGAATGCCGAATGACAACAGATACCCCATAGAGAAGTGACTGTGGGACTAAGCGTTGGAAATGAGTTGGTGTTAATTGTATATGAGACAGGATAAATGTAGGGGTATATGGGCCTTGCTAACCCGTGTTCAGATGTTCACGTAAAGCACTTCGGCATTAATCCGTTAAGCCTAACATGATCCATATCGCTGAACACTATTTTGCTATGGAATAAAGAGTCTGTTTCGATGTATAGATGACTGATTTTCAAAGTAAATTTTGAATAATTTGGTAGAGTTGTTTAATGATTGTGCCAAGACAGAACTCCGATTTTTGAAAGTATTATTTCAAATTCTAATCGGAGTTGTCAACAAAACTGTGTTTCAAGATGATATTCGTCTGTATTTATAATATTTCTAAGTTATAGCCTGCATTATATTGGACCAAATTGGACAAAATTTTAAATGAAACATATTTCTTTTTCACATATTCGGATTATTTTTGGGCCCGTCCCAGTTTTACTTTCAAATATCAGTTTTCGGACATCTAGATACGGTTTCATACATTTGAGTCTGAAATCAGTTTTTCAAAATCTTGAAACGTTTTAAAAATATGGACTTGTCCCGCAAGTATTTATATTGGTTCTCACTATAAACCTATAACAATAACTAAACAAAAACGATCTGAAGATATAAATCGAAGGACTTAGTTTTTGCGATAAACATAAGTTCTATATGAACATTGTGTTTTCATTGATTCTCCATTACTTACGCTTTCGTTTAATGACTTCTAAATGGAAGTAATAATTTGTAAATCTAATTTCTTGATATATATTTCACGGTCTTCGATCAAACAGCGATTGATTTGTAATGACTACAGAAAAATACTTGTACTTGCAATTATGAATGAAATTAAATTTGTAAAATTAGATCATAGGATTTTGAAAGATTTCCACTCTATTCTATCCTTTTTTGATCATCATCATCAAAGGTTTGGATGGTGATATTGTGGAGGGTACAATGCATCTGTGCTGATGTTTGTAGCACCCAAAAATATTGGTTATTCAAACACCTTAAAGTATACCAATCGGTTCAGAATCACTTTCTAAAGGGTTAGATTTGTATTCTAGGTGCTTATAAGATTATAATATTTGACTATGGCCGTCCGTCTGTCTTCTTTACGCATGATAGGTTATATCGAGAGTAGAGGAGTTAGAGAACTAGAATGTTTATAAATCATCAATAGCGATGAGGTTTGTGTTGTTTTCAAAATCTGCAATATTGGTCTATAACTTCTCTAAGCCCTGTTGAACGCTCATAAATATGATAGTAAAAGATCAGGTTAAAATTTTTCACAAATCAGGGGACTTTACCAAGAAATTATAGTGTGAAGTAAGGGTCACGTTGGACCTTAGCTGTCATATAAGGTTTCCTTCAAAATATGAGTTAATTTTTCATAATTCAACTATGAAATTGGTCTATTCAGTTAATAAGAGATTTAAGAGTCAAAATTACTCTGGCGTTCATATTTATAGAGATATGTATGTCGGGATATGTAGGTCTATTTTAAATCCTATTTCTTATATTGCATCTTATTCGAAATTGTTGCTTCAAAGTCGAGGGAAGCAATAATCTGTATATAAGTTCAGAAATTCAAATTTTATCATAGGAATAGTCATATAACTAGAACTAATGCAATTTACACCACAGACCCTAGATTCTACATTATATGTTTTCTTAAGAACTACTTCTATATTGAAATAATTAGCTGAACAATTTCTTAGAAATGCTACCGGCATTAAGTATTTTATGATTATGTCCTTACAAAGGCCACAAAAATTTCCTTTTTTTTGGTAATAATTTAACATAAATTATTATTTTCTTTTTCAGAAAAACAACACAAAACTATTAATTTAAACAATATGCTGTCTATCCAATAAATGCCTTAGAAAATTTTTCTCTATTTTTCTGGAAAAAAATATGTTCATTAATATTACAAACATTGTCATGTCAGCATACGAAAGAAAAAAAATGTATTTATGTTAATTTTTAATAGTTTTTACAAAGAAAAATTCTCATAAAAGGATGTTTGCATATCCTGCGCAGAGAATAAAATAACATGTGTTTTTTCCTATTGGTTTTTGAAATTTGTATAAAAATCTTCTCACATACCCGGGCACAAACAAAATAAATTTCTCAACATCTTCAAGGGGATTTCCAGTTTAATTTGCAAACTCTCTTCCCAGCAGTAACTTACATGTGTAAATTTGTTAAATTTTTAAGGACATATGAAAGTAGTTTGAGAGGGAACTGCAAGAAATCACAGTAATTCGATATGAGGGTCTTCTTTATATTTGTTAGGATATGCTACACATGGTAGAGCATAATATTTGTGAGTAAATTTTTGTATATTATTTAGGAAGTTGCAGGTGTGTGTAACAGTTTTGTCTATTTTTGTAATTGAAGTATACATACGTTGTAGTTTAGTTTTTTTTCTTGAGTACCGGAAATATGCAGTCGGAAAGAATGTTTAGTAGATTTCTCTGTTTTTCTCTAAAGAGGATCCTTAAGTGAAGTGTCTATTTCCTGTTGCGTAGTAGAAATTTTGAATAAATATTGGATTTTGTAAATTAAGACATTATAATATCTGGTAGGTAGTGGAATATAAATTTATTTTTATAAAATATTTCTTTGCTATTTGTGCAAAGTAAGACGACGCAAAAGGAACTAATAGACAAACGATTTTTTGTAATTATATTATTTAAAGGAAGTACTTTGATAAGTATTATTTAAAATTAAGGGGTTAAGTAAAGTACAAATTAACTTAAGAGAAGGATGTCTAAATTGAATTTAATCAGCTAAGAGATATGTAAAATGTACATTCATATGGTTATTTGGAATTTGTAATAAGCATAGTTATGGTTAAGATTCAGTTCAGTTCTAGTTCTGTTCTGGTTCAGTTCTAGTTCAGTTCTAGTTCAATTCTGGTTCAGTTCTAGTTTAGTTCTAGTTCAGTTCCAGTTCAGTTCTAGTTCAGTTCTAGTTCAGTTCTAGTTCAGTTCTAGTTCAGTTCTAGTTCAGTTCTAGTTCAGTTCTAGTTCAGTTCTAGTTTAGTTCTAGTTCAGTTCTAGTTCAATTCTAGTTCAGTTCTAGTTCAGTTCTAGTTCAGTTCTAGTTCAGTTCTAGTTCAGTTCAGTTCTAGTTCAGTTCTAGTTCATTTCTAGTTCAGTTCTAGTTCAGTTCTAGTTCAGTTCTAGTTCAGTTCTAGTTCAGTTCTAGTTCAGTTCTAGTTCAGTTCTAGTTCAGTTCTAGTTCAGTTCTAGTTCAGTTCTAGTTCAATTCTAGTTCAGTTCTAGTTCAGTTCTAGTTCAGTTCTAGTTCAGTTCTAGTTCAGTTCTAGTTCAGTTCTAGTTCAGTTCTAGTTAGTTCTAGTTCAGTTCTAGTTCAGTTCTAGTTCAGTTCTAGTTCAGTTCTAGTTCAGTTCTAGTTCAGTTCTAGTTCAGTTCTAGTTCAGTTCTAGTTCAGTTCTAGTTCAGTTCTAGTTCAGTTCTAGTTCAGTTCTAGTTCAGTTCTAGTTCAGTTCTAGTTCAGTTCTAGTTCAGTTCTAGTTCAGTTCTAGTTCAGTTCTAGTTCAGTTCTAGTTCAGTTCTAGTTCAGTTCTAGTTCAGTTCTAGTTCAGTTCTAGTTCAGTTCTAGTTCAGTTCTAGTTCAGTTCTAGTTCAGTTCTAGTTCAGTTCTAGTTCAGTTCTAGTTCAGTTCTAGTTCAAGTTCTAGTTCAGTTCTAGTTCAGTTCTAGTTCAGTTCTAGTTCAGTTCTAGTTCAGTTCTAGTTCAGTTCTAGTTCAGTTCTAGTTCAGTTCTAGTTCAGTTCTAGTTCAGTTCTAGTTCAGTTCTAGTTCAGTTCTAGTTCAGTTCTAGTTCAGTTCTAGTTCAGTTCTAGTTCAGTTCTAGTTCAGTTCTAGTTCAGTTCTAGTTCAGTTCTAGTTCAGTTCTAGTTCAGTTCTAGTTCAGTTCTAGTTCAGTTCTAGTTCAGTTCTAGTTCTAGTTCAGTTCTAGTTCAGCTTTAGTTTACTTCTAGTTCAGCTTTAGTTCACTTCTAGTTGCGTTTTAGTTCAGTTCTAGTTTAGTTCTAGTTCAATTCTAGCTTATTTCTGTTTCAGTTCTATCGTTCGAAATATTCACTTAGGGTGTAAAATTTTTTCATATCTGTAGTCATTATCTACAGGTACAAAGTTCATCTACTGCTGCTATTCTATCTATTTAGCCCTTAAAAAGAAAACGAAATTCCTTTAAAATATAAATTTAAACAAATCTATTAATTCTTACTTAAAATAGAGCAACTTATCAGATTCCTCGAATTAAAAACGTCTACATTTGCTTAGACGTAAAAACTAAATTTTATTGAAATTATGGCGTTACCTTTTTTTCAAAATCCCTTTAAGGTTGCTGACATTACAGGCATTTAACTTCTACAACATTTTGGTTTAAAAGTATAACAAGAATAATAAGAGAATAATAAAGACTGAAGATTGTTTTAAAATTCTTGTGAAAATTATTTACATAAAAATAACCACAAGAATTCTTTTCTTTTATATTTTTTGCTACAAATCATTGATAAGATAAATTGTTTGTGTAATAAGAAAATAGTTAGCGGCAATTTTATAGACATCTTTTTCGGTTTCATTTTCTTTGCAAAAAATACATATACTTTAAACAATCTATATGAAAACAGGTAAAAAGGAATAGGGGACACGACTCTCTGACTGACTATCAACAACAGGTATGCATGAAAATTGCTGTGTCACATACAATTTTTGTGCCCATTGTTGTCAAAAATTAAATTGGAGGAAGACTACAAAAAAAAAAAAAAAAAAAAAAAACTTTTTTAAAACAGGTTTTGCAATTTTGTAACAAAAGTTATCAAGTTAAAGGAATAAGAACATTAAAATAGGATAAAAAATATTCGAATTATGTTCAAGAAAATTTATATTTTAATAGAGAATATTCGAAAATGTCTCTTTTTTTACCGAAAACTTTGGATTTTATTATCAAAATATTTAGAAAATTTATATTTTTATAAAAATTTTTCTAAAATTTTCTTTTGAAAAAAGTTTCGAAAATATTTCTTTTATAGAACATTTTCGAAAATTTCTCTTTCTATAGAAAAATTTCAAATGTTTCTCTTTGCATAGAAAAATTTCCTTTTTTTATAATTTTTTTGTTTAAATACTTCTCTTTTAAAGAAAATTTTATATTTTTATAGAAAATTTTCCAAAGATTTATATTTTTATAGAACATTTTCGGAAGTTTTCTCTTTTTATAGAAAACTTTCTCTTTTCATATAAAATTTTCGAAAAATTCCATTTTATAGAGTTTTCGGAAAATTTCTCTTTCTATAAAAAATTTTCGGAAAATTTCTCTTTTTATAGAAAATTTTCGGAAATTTTATAGAAAATTTTCGGGAAGTTTCTCTTTTATAGAAAATTTATGGAAAATTTCTCTTCCTATACAAAATTTTCGGAAAATTTCTCTTTTTATAGAAAATTTTCGGAAATTTTATAGAAAATTTTCGGGAAGTTTCTCTTTTAATAGAAAAATTTTGCAAAATTTCTCTATTTTTATAGAAAATTTTCGCAAATTTTCTCTTTTTATAGAAAATTTTTGAAAAATTTCTCTTTTGATAAAAAATTTTCGAAAAATTTCTCCTTTTATAGAAAATTTTCGAAAAAATTTCTCTTTTTATAGAAAATTTTCCAAAAATTTCTCTCTTTATAGAAAATTTTTCGGAAAATTTCTCTTTTTATAGAAAATTTCTCTTTTTTAAAAAATTTCTCTTAAAAAAAAATCTCTTTTAAAATAAAATGTCTCTTTTAAAAAAAATTCCTCTTTTTATAGAAAATTTCTCTTTTTATTAAAAAAATTTCAGATTTTAAAAAAATTACCGAAAGAGAAGATTTCCGAAAATTTTTTCTTTTCATACAAAATTTTCGGAAATTTCTCTTTGCATTTGCGAAAAATTTCTCTTTTTATAGAAAATTTTGGGAAATTTTCTCTTTTCATAGAAAATTTCTCTTTTTATAGAAAATTTTCGGAAAATTTCTCTTTTTATAGAAGATTTTCGAAAAATTACTCTTTTTATAGAAAATTTTCGGAAAACTTCTCTTTTTATAGAAGATTTTCGAAAAATTACTCTTTTTATAGAAAATTTCTCTTTTTATAGAAAATTTTCGGAAAATTTCTCTTTTTATAGAAGATTTTCGAAAAATTTCTCTTTTTATAGAAGATTTTCGAAAAAGTACTCTTTTTATAGAAAATTTTCGGAAAATTTCTCTTTTTATAGAAAATTTTCTCTTTTCACAGAAAATTTCTCTTTTTATAGAAAATTTTCGGAAAATTTCTCTTTTTATAGAAAATTTTTGGAAAATTTCTCTTTTCATTGAATTTTTTTCGGAAAATTTCTCTTTTCATAGAAATTTTATCGGAAAATTTCTCTTTTCATAGAAATTTTTTCGGAAAATTTCTCTTTTCATAGAAATTTTTTCGGAAAATTTTTCTTTTCATAGAAATTTTTTCCCAAAATTTCTTTCTTCATAGAAATTTTTTCGCAAAATTTATCTTTTCATAGAAATTTTTTCGCAAAATTTATCTTTTCATAGAAATTTTTTCGCAAAATTTATCTTTTCATAGAAATTTTTTCGCAAAATTTATCTTTTCATTGAAATTTTTTCACAAAATTTATCTTTTCATAAAAATTTTTTCGGAAAATTTCTCTTTTCACAGAAATTTTTTCGGAATATTTATCTTTTCATAGACATTTTTTCGGATAATTTCTCTTTTCATAGAAAATTTCTCGAAGAATTCCTGCACCAGTTTCTCCGGCCTTAGTCCTTGTTTCAGCTATTCAAAGTAAAAAATAACGAAAATAAAATTTTAAAGCCACAATTCCTTTGCCACCAAAAACTACAATGAACAAGACATTTTTCGTTGCTTATAAATGTTGATGGCGAAAAAATGCGGGAAACGCAACGCAACAAAATGAAGAAGAACGAACAACAACTGGTGGCCGCTAGAAGGACGAATGTGCATAACTGAAGCCTGTTTAAAGGTTTTATTGTAGTTGTTACATTTTCGAAAAATACACTGAAATAATGGAAATAATAAAAATGTATCTTCCGAAACAAGCAACAACATTCAAGCAGTCAGCCATCGAATCGAGGAACCCAAGATTCATTGTATATGCTTGTTCTATGGCAATTTCAATGACTTTTTGCGTGTTAAACGGTGAGTGCAAGAGGTGAGATCACAAGAAATGTGAGTGAATAAGTAACATGACAGAGCGACTGGACTGACTGAATGACAAACTGGCAGACAGACAGACTGAATGACTTGGGTGTGTTTTGAAACCACATACGGCGGCTAAAATTGCTTAATCCAAGGATTTAAATTTTTAAACGTTTTTACTTCGACTGAAAAGCGAAACACATACATACCCGCCTGTATACATATTCACACTCACATATTTTTCGCATTCCCATACTGAACACCAAGAACATTCATTCCTCCTCTATGGATAACTATAGTAAATGTATTTATTCTTAAGATATTGTAGCACTTTTCTTTTTTGTTGCACGATTCCCTTCGTACATACCCTACCTCCGTTTCATCCTCCGTTGAATAAATAGTTTGAATGTTTAGAAAGACACGTTCATGTGTTCGTTCATTTGTTAAGCATTTTTAAGTCGGAGGATCTGTTAATATGGGAACAAGTAGGAGGTTAAGGTACCGGTCTCATTGTATTTCTCATACTCTCATATGGATTTTTGTTTGATTTTTATTTTCCTCTAAATACATTCGAGACAATATTGTTTCTTTGTTCTTTAAGTCGTTGAAGATACGAGTATTTATTTTGTTGTATTTATTTACTTTAAAACTTCTATACAGGTGAAAAATCGATGTTATTGTTTTTATTAATTTACCCATATTTTGTAGGGGGAAATACGTTTGACTACATGTGTGAAAATTTTAGATACAATTTTCAGGAAATAAATGTGAAACCTAAAGTTTGCATAATAATCCTGGGAAATATTTTAAAATTATTTAAATTATAAAAATATCACATTTCACATGATCAGTGTTCGAAGAAAATCTATACAAAATTTTTCGGCCTGTTACTCTAAATGCAAACGAATATGTTCTTTCCTATTTTATATTGAAAACAGCAAATAAAAATTAAAAAAGGGGGGTATTTTAAAAAATTTTCGAAATTTTTCTAAAAAAGGGGAAATTTTTTAAATAAGTTTTTGAAAATTGTCTCTTTTATTAGAATATTTCATTCGAAAATTTCATCTTTTTTAGGAAACTTTTGCAAATTTTCCTAAAAAATTTAGAAAATTTTCAAAAAAAGGAGTACTTTTTCTGTTCAGTTCAGTTCAAGTCTAGTTCTAGTTCAGTTTCTAGTTCAGTTCTAGTTCAGTACTAGTTCAGTTGTAGTTCAGTTGTAGTTCAGTTCTAGTTCTGTTCTAGTTCAGTTCTAGTTCAGTTCTAGTTCAGTTCTAGTTCAGTTCTAGTTCAGTTCTAGTTCAGTTCTAGTTCAGTTCTAGTTCAGTTCTAGTTCAGTTCTAGTTCAGTTCTAGTTCAGTTCTAGTTCAGTTCTAGTTCAGTTCTAGTTCAGTTCTAGTTCAGTTCTAGTTCAGTTCTAGTTCAGTTCTAGTTCAGTTCTAGTTCAGTTCTAGTTCAGTTCTAGTTCAGTTCTAGTTCAGTTCTAGTTCAGTTCTAGTTCAGTTCTAGTTTAGTTCTAGTTCCAGTTCAGTTCTAGTTCAGTTCTTGTTCAGTTGTTCAGTTCAGTTATTAGTTCAGTTCATAGTTCAGTTCTAGTTCAGTTCTAGTTCAGTTCTAGTTCAGTTCTAGTTCAGTTTCTAGTTCAGTTCTAGTTCAGTTCTAGTTCAGTTCTAGTTCTAGTTCAGTTCTAGTTCAGTTCTAGTTCAGTTCTAGTTCAGTTCTAGTTCAGTTCTAGTTCAGTTCTAGTTCAGTTCTAGTTCAGTTCTAGTTCAGTTCTAGTTCAGTTCTAGTTCAGTTCTAGTTCTAGTTCAGTTCAGTTCAGTTCAGTTCAGTTCTAGTTTCAGTTCTAGTTCAGTTCTAGGTTCAGTTCTAGTTCAGTTCTAGTTCAGTTCTAGTTCAGTTCTAGTTCAGTTCTAGTTCAGTTCTAGTTCAGTTCTAGTTCAGTTCTAGTTCAGTTCTAGTTCAGTTCTAGTTCAGTTCTAGTTCTAGTTCAGTTCTAGTTCAGTTCTAGTTCAGTTCTAGTTCAGTTCTAGTTCAGTTCTAGTTCAGTTCTAGTTCAGTTCTAGTTCAGTTCTAGTTCAGTTCTAGTTCAGTTCTAGTTCAGTTTCTAGTTCAGTTCTAGTTCAGTTTTAGTTCAGTTCTAGTTCAGTTCTAGTTCAGTTCTAGTTCAGTTCTAGTTCAGTTCTAGTTCAGTTCTAGTTCAGTTCTAGTTCAGTTCTAGTTCAGTTCTAGTTCAGTTCTAGTTCAGTTCTAGTTCAGTTCTAGTTCAGTTCTAGTTTTCTAGTTCAGTTCTAGTTCAGTTCTAGTTCAGTTCTAGTTCAGTTCTAGTTCAGTTCTAGTTCAGTTCTAGTTCAGTTCTAGTTCAGTTCTAGTTCAGTTCTAGTTCAGTTCTAGTTCAGTTCTAGTTCAGTTCTAGTTCAGTTCTAGTTCAGTTCTAGTTCAGTTCTAGTTCAGTTCTAGTTCAGTTCTAGTTCAGTTCTAGTTCAGTTCTAGTTCAGTTCTAGTTCAGTTCTAGTTCAGTTCTAGTTCAGTTCTAGTTCAGTTCTAGTTCAGTTCTAGTTCAGTTCTAGTTCAGTTCTAGTTCAGTTCTAGTTCAGTTCTAGTTCAGTTCTAGTTCAGTTCTAGTTCAGTTCTAGTTCAGTTCTAGTTCAGTTCTAGTTCAGTTCTAGTTCAGTTCTAGTTCAGTTCTAGTTCAGTTCTAGTTCAGTTCTAGTTTCAGTTCTAGTTCAGTTCTAGTTCAGTTTTAGTTCAGTTCTAGTTCAGTTCTAGTTCAGTCTAGTTCAGTTTAGTAGTTCTAGTTCAGTTCTAGTTCAGTTCTAGTTCAGTTCTAGTTCAGTTTAGTTCAGTTCTAGTTCAGTTCTAGTCAGTTCTTAGTTCAGTTTCTTAGTTCTAGTCAGTTAGTTTCAGTTCTAGTTCAGTTCTAGTCAGTTCTAGTTCAGTTCTAGTTCAGTTCTAGTTCATTTCTAGTTCAGTTCTAGATTCAGTTCTAGTTCAGTTCTAGTTCAGTTCTAGTTCAGTTCTAGTTTCAGTTCTAGTTCAGTTCTAGTTCAGTTCTAGTTCAGTTCTAGTCAGTTCTAGTTCAGTTCTAGTTCAGTTCTAGTTCAGTTCTAGTTCAGTTTAGTTCAGTTCTAGTTCAGTTCTAGTTCAGTTCTAGTTCAGTTCTAGTTCAGTTCTAGTTCAGTTCTAGTTCAGTTCTAGTTCAGTTCTATTCTTAATTATAGAATTTTTTTTGAAAATTTTCTGTGTCTCTAAACTTACTCATCTCTCTCTCTTCCTTTATCTCGTGTTGCGGTAAAAAGCATAAATATTTGTACTTTAAAGGAATTTAAACGACTTTTGTGGTTTAACAGTTTTACCACAATTCAAATTCTAAGCAATTTATGCGAACACTTCTTCATCGTGCATGTAAATTTAAACTCATACATATTTTTTACCTTCTAAGGTTTTCGTGTTTTTTTTCACTTCTTGTGGAAATTTGGCATGAGCGATTACAATTGTGTTTTTTTTTTGCAGCAGCAGCAGTGTTCTTGGTTTGTCACAAAATTCATGTTTATGGGTTGACATTTATATGACAGAACTCACGGATGATGAAGATGACGATGATGTTGGCAGATGGTGTGATTTTTATTTAAAAGCCACAACATGTTGTACGTTTTGGAAGCTAGGAATGAGGGGGAAGTGGGGTAGTATAAGAGGGCGTGTTAGAGCAAATTTTCATGGTTGGTACAAAAACAAGAAGAAGTTTATCTGTCTGTCCGTCTGAAAACAAAGTGAAATGTAATCACATGGAAAACATCAAAAATGGAGAAGAAAAATTATGTTTAAAATATGAAGAACGAACCTAGGCGGCGCGTAAAAATTAATTTAATGTGCACACGATTTTTATTTGGTGAATGTGGTTTTTATTGCGGGAGAGAGTAGAAGAAAGAGGAAGTCTGTGTTTGAGTGAGATGGTTTGTTAAGGGTTTATGGATGTTGATGATGGCGATGGAGGAAATGCAATGAAAAACATATTTCTTTAGAGGAGATGTGCTATTATTTTGAAATGCTATAAATTGCATGACAAATTCATAGATTCATTCATGGCATCAGTGAATAAATGGCCTGGAATAAAATCAATTTATGCTTGACTTTATTTTAGAGTAAAATTCTGTAAATTATTATAAAGATTTCTCTTTTTGCCAAAGACTGCTGTGCTAAACTACATACATAAGTAAATGTTTCAGTCATAAAGAATAGAAAACAAAAAAAAAAATAAAAGAAATGTTAATAATAATTATTATTATTATATTTGATTGCATGTACACATGCACTACAGTGCACTTGGGATTGATTTCAATAGTTTGTTGGTATGAATTGGATGGATGAATGACGACGACTGACTTTCCATATTCATTTTGACTGGCTTGATTGCTTGCCATTATTGCTAGTGTCTGGTAGGTGATATATTAACATTGATTTTTATATATTTATGCATGTATTTAGCAGCAACAGCAACTACCAATTATCTTTGTTCTAAATTCAAACATTTATACCATGCCATTCATTCGTTCGTTCATTCAAAATTACAATTGTAGAAAATTATTTTTTGCAATAATTTAACAGTCAGTCATACAGATACACCGACTAGCATTCCACAAATGGAGAACAAATCATAATTATCATTATAATAATGATTCTAGTCATCATCATACAAATATCATTTCATTTTATATATTCATATCATAGTGAATAATGTGCCAAAACACCAAATTACTCTCGAACAATGCAAACACCCCAGTCGAGCATATTTTTTGTTGTTGTTGTTGTTGTTTTGTTTCCTTTGTCTGGCAGCCAGTTTTAACTGTGAGATTTTCAAGTCTTGTTTTAAATTTACGCATAAAGTTAATGACTTATAATTTGAACATTATGGTTTCTGAGTATAAAAGTATGAGATCTTTTATTTTTGAAAAAAATTTCTAAAGAAAAAAATTTTTTTAAAAATTTTCTATAAAAAGAAAAATTTTTAAAAATTTTCTATAAAAAAAGAAATTTTAAAAAATTTTCTTTAAAAAAAGAAATTTTAGAAAATTTTCTATAAAAAGAGAAATTTTAAAAATTTTCTATGAAAAAAGAAAATTTTAGAAAATTTTTTATAAAAAGAGAAATTTTAGAAAATTTTCTATTAAAAGAGAAATTTTAGAAAAATTTTCTATTAAAAGAGAAATATTAAAAAATTTTCTATAAAATGAGAAATTTTAGAAAACTTTTCTATAAAAAAAGAAATTTTAGAACATTTTCTATAAAAAGAAAAATTTTAGAATATTTTCTATAAAGGAGAAATTTTAGAAAATTTTCTATAAAAAGAGAAATTTTAGAAAATTTTCTATAAAAAGAGAAATTTTGGAAAATTTTCTATAAAAAGAGAAATTTTGGAAAATTTTCTATAAAAATAACACAATTTTCTATAAAGAGAAAAAACTACGAAAATGTTCTACAAAGAGAGAAAACTACAATAATATTAATTAAAGGGAGAAAATTACAAAATTTTGGAAAATTTTCTATAAAAAGAGAAATTTTGGAAAATTTTCTATAAAAAGAGAAATTTTGGAAAATTTTCTATAAAAAGAGAAATTTTAAAAAATTGTCTATAAAAAGAGAAATTTTAGAAAATTTTCTATGAAGAGAAATTTTAGAACATTTTCTATAAAGAGAAATTTTAGAACATTTTCTATAAAAGAGAAATTTTAGAAAATTTTCTATAAAAAGAGAAATTTTGGAAAATTTTCTATAAAAAGAGAAATTTTAGAAAAATTTTCTATAAAAAGAGAAATCTTAGAAAAATTTTCTATAAAAAGAGAAATTTTAGAAAAATTTTCTATAAAAATTACACAAAGAGAGAAAACTATAAAAATATTATATAAAGAGAGAAAATTACGAAAAAAAATTTTTCATAGAAAGAGAAAATTTCGAAAATTTTGTATAAAGATAAAAAATTACGAGTATGCTCTATACAGAGTGAAAATTACAATAATTTTCTATTAAAAGAGAAAATTACCTAAATTTTCTATGAAGAGAGAAAATTACCTAAATTTTCTATGAAGAGAGAAAATTGCAAAAAATGCTCTATAAAGAGAGATCATTACGAAAATAAGAAAATAAGGAGAGAAAATTATGAAAATTTTCTATAAAGAGAGAAAATTACAAAACATTTCTATAAAGAGAGATCATTAA
>NW_023995150.1:0-35000 GCF_015586225.1 Lucilia sericata | reverse complement strand
ATGGTGATCTAGTCAATAGACTAGATAGTGATCTACTCAATAGACTAGATAGTGATCTAGACAATAGACTAGAAAGTAATTTAGCCAATAGACTAGACAGTGATCTAGTCAATATACTAGAGTGTGATATAGTTAATAGACTAGATAGCGATCAGATGAATAGACTAGATAGTGATCTAGTCAATATACTATATAGTGATCTAGTCAATAAACAAAACTGTGATCTAGTCAATTGACTAGATAGAGACCTAGTCAATAGACTAGATAGAGATCTAGTCAATACTAGATAGTCTACAAGACCACTAGTTAGTCACCAGAATGTGATCTAGTCAATCGACTAGAAAGTGATCTAGGCAATAGACTAGATAGTGATCTAGTCAATCGACTAGAAAGTAATCTAGTCAATCGACTAGAAAGTAATCCAGTCAATCGACCAGAAAGAGATCTAGTCAATATACTAGATAGTGATCTAGTCAATAGACCAGATAGTGATCTCGACAATAACTAGAAAGTAATCTAGTCAATATACTAGATAGTGATATAGTTAATAGACTAGATAGTGATCTGATGAATAGACTAGTCAATATACTAGATAGTGATCTAGTCAATAGACTAGATGGTGATCTAGTCAATAGACTAGATAGTGATCTACTCAATAGACTAGATAGTGATCTAGACAATAGACTAGAAAGTAATCTAGCCAATAGACTAGACAGTGATATAGTTAATAGACTAGATAGCGATCAGATGAATAGACTAGATAGTGATCTAGTCAATATACTATATAGTGATCTAGTCAATAAACAAAACTGTGATCTAGTCAATTGACTAGATAGTGACCAAGTCAATAGACTAGATAGTGACCTAGTCAATTGACAAGATAGAGACCTAGTCAATATACTAGATAGAGATCTAGTCAATACTAGATAGTCTACAAGACCACTAGTTAGTCAATAGACTAGCTAGTGATCGTGTCAATAGACTAGATAGTGATCTAGTCAATAGACTAGATAGTGATCTAGTCAATGGACTAGATAGTGATTTAGTCAATAGACTAGATAGTGATTTAGTCAATAGACTAGATCTAGTTAATAGACTAGATAGTGTCAACAGTCTAGACAAAGCTCTAGTTACTAGACTAGACAAAGCTCTAGTCAATGAATTACACAAGGGTCTAGTCGATAGATTAGACAAAGGGCTAGCCAATGGACTAGAAAAGGTCTAGTCGAGAGACTGATCTAGCCAATAGATTAGATAGTGATCTAGTCAATAGACTAAATAGTAATCTAGTCAATAGACTAGACTAGATCTAGTCAATAGACTAGATAGTGATCTAGACAATAGACTAAATAGTGATCTAGTCAATAGACTAGATAGTGATCTCGTCAATGGACTGGATAGTGATCTAGTCAATGGAATATATAGTTATAGACTAGGATAAAGATCTATTAAATATACAAGATGGAGATCTAGTCGGTTGACTAAAAAGTGATCCAGTCAATCGACCAGAAAGACATCTAGTCAATATACTAGATAGTGATCTAGTCAATAGACTAGATAGTGATCTCGACAATAACTAGAAAGTAATCTAGTCAATATACTAGATAGTGATATAGTTAATAGATAGTGATCTGATGAATAGACTAGTCAATATACTAGATAGTGATCTAGTCAATAGACTAGATGGTGATCTAGTCAATAGACTAGATAGTGATATAGTCAATAGACTAGATAGTAACTAGTCAATAAACTAGATAGTAACTAGTCAATAGACTAGATAGTAACTAGTGAATAGACTAGATAGTGATCTAGTCAATAGACTAGATAGTAACTAGTCAATAGACTAGATAGTGATCTAGTAAATAGACTAGATGGAGGTCTATTCTACAAACTAGACAGCGTTGTTGTCAATAGAATAGATATGGATTGGCCTAGTCTTCAAATATTTCAGTAAATTCAACCCATAAATGGATGAGGCGAGTGGAGAAATCGCACAGATTTAAAACTTTTAATTCTATCATATGCTAAGAAGGTTGCTTTAAGATTTTTTATATCTTAAAAAAACAAATTGATAATTTTATCAGCAACTTGCCAGGAAATCCATTAATTTAATCCTTAATGTCAAAGAATATAGCACAAATCAGAGAAGGTGCAAAGATAACAATATGTAGCCGAATGATATATGTCCTCCTTTTTTTCCTTTCTCTGCCTAAATAAACACTCACTTTGTGTGTAGGCGCTAAGATGCCCAATAACGGTTTGTTTCCAAGAAAAATCCCTTAAAAATACATTTTTCACACTTCACACGAAAACACTCAGTTTAATCTTTAAAATAAATATTTAACTAGTAAAAAAAAAACAACTAAGTAAAAATTTAACTGAAATTTTAAACAAGAATAAAAATTCATAAGATATCAATAACGCAATCACCAGACAGACAGACAGCTATGGCAGCCAATTCCATTAGTTATGGATGGAGCAGGAAAAATATAGTGAATGAATTACAATGATATAAAATAGATTTTAAAAGTGTTGACATTAACCCATCCAAATAGTAGTAGAGTGACTAAAAAGAAAGATGGTTATGTACAAAACAGGGTAAGCGGATATATGTAATAATTTCAAAAAAGCATATTTTTAGCTTAATAACTTATTTTGGCATATTTTACTTTTGAAGACTTATTAGGCATATTTTTAAAGTAAAGCATATTTTTATATGTAAGTATGTATTTTGAAAATTAGGAGAATATCTGGATTCAGAGAGACTTATGTATTGTATATAATTTTAAAAGATTTCCTTTATCCTTTTCTTATATTTCCGTTTACCCTGTTTATAACTAATGATGGTGGCGTCAACATAAAATGTATATATCCTTTTTAATGTTGCGCACCGACACTCTGACTAAACAATAAAGTCACTTTGACTATATATGTATATATATATAATGTATGATGTTGTATTACATGTTGATGACTTGTATGTGTGTTGCCTGTTGCAATGATCCATTTTAACAAATATAAACTGACTGTTCTAAAGTAAAGTTGTTTTGTGAATGTAAAGGAAAGAAAAATGACGTGTCTTCTGGTCTGGGTCTTATTGCTATTAATATTGTCCATCTATAACCATATTCATCCATCTAGACATGTATGTATGCACATAAATAGTACACGTACACACTCTATGAACGAGTTGCATTCAAGAGTACATAAACAGCATAAAAACTGATGTAACTAGCAACAGCAACTGGCAAAAAAAGACACAACTATAACTTCTAGATAAAGTAGTAAAGTAATGTTAGCAATATTGTTGCTACACATTAAAGATAAAACATATAATACAAATGTATAACAACAAAATATATATATGATATACAAATATCCAACAACAAATATGTTGAATGCAGGTTTGTAAAAGAACTGTTTCGTTTAAAATGCTTAAGGTTCGAAGGACCAAAGCAGTTATGTATTTACGGATTACTTTTTGTAACTGGTATGGTTCGAAGGACCTTTTTATATTAATTACTTCAGTGTTAAAAAGCATACAAAAATGATGTTCATGCCGAAATAGATAGGTTTATTTAATAGACACTGAGCTGCTTATTTCTAGAGCAAACTTTTTAATTACATTTTTATAAAGTTTCGATGTGCAATGAAAATTTTCGTTGCCGATTATTCCCGAGTGGACTGGTACTCAAATGCAAAATTTACCTCTGGCTCGGTTCGGTTAAGATCAATACGATGATAACTAAATTAACAAACAACATAGATTTGTCAATAGGCTAATCCATTGACCAGTCAATAGACTAGGGAACATACTAATCCTTAAGTTATTCCAAAGACTGGTCCATAAACTCGTCAATTGCCTAGGCAATAGATTAGTCCATTGACTAGGCAATATACTAGTCCATTGACTAGGCAATAGACTAGTATATAAACTAGTCGATAGACAAGTCATTGGAAATTATCTATCTATCTATCTATCTATCTATCTATCTATCTATCTATCTATCTATCTATCTATCTATCTATCTATCTATCTTATCTATCTATCTATCTATCTATCTATCTATCTATCTATCTATCTATCTATCTATCTATCTATCTATCTATCTATCTATCTATCTATCAATCTATCTATCTATCTATCTATCTATCTATCTATCTATCTATCTATCTATCTATCTATCTATCTATCTATCTATCTATCTATCTATCTATCTATCTATCTATCTATCTATCTATCTATCTATCTATCTATCTATCTATCTATCTATCTATCTATCTATCTATCTATCTATCTATCTATCTATCTATCTATCTATCTATCTATCTATCTATCTATCTATCTATCTATCTATCTATCTATCTATCTATCTATCTATCTATCTATCTATCTATCTATCTATCTATCTATCTATCTATCTATCTATCTATCTATCTATCTATCTATCTATCTATCTATCTATCTATCTATCTATCTATCTATCTATCTATCTATCTATCTATCTATCTATCTATCTATCTATCTATCTATCTATCTATCTATCTATCTATCTATCTATCTATCTATCTATCTATCTATCTATCTATCTATCTATCTATCTATCTATCTATCTATCTATCTATCTATCTATCTATCTATCTATCTATCTATCTATCTATCTATCTATCTATCTATCTATCTATCTATCTATCTATCTATCTATCTATCTATCTATCTATCTATCTATCTATCTATCTATCTATCTATCTATCTATCTATCTATCTATCTATCTATCTATCTATCTATCTATCTATCTATCTATCTATCTATCTATCTATCTATCTATCTATCTATCTATCTATCTATCTATCTATCTATCTATCTATCTATCTATCTATCTATCTATCTATCTATCTATCTATCTATCTATCTATCTATCTATCTATCTATCATCTATCTATCTATCTATCTATCTATCTATCTATCTATCTATCTATCTATCTATCTATCTATCTATCTATCTATCTATCTATCTATCTATCTATCTATCTATCTATCTATCTATCTATCTATCTATCTATCTATCTATCTATCTATCTATCTATCTATCTATCTATCTATCTATCTATCTATCTATCTATCTATCTATCTATCTATCTATCTATCTTTCTACCTATCCACTGTCTAATGAAACCATTCTTTTAAATTCCCTACTTCACTAAAAGCAATTCTAGCGCCTTTTACATCACACATTGTCATTTTTTTATTTATTCAAGTCACAAATAAATAAAAAAATTTATATATTTCCATTTTCGTTTAAATCTATAAAAAAAGGAAAAATACATATAAAATAACAACATTGGTCGGGATCTATTTTATTATTTGCGGTTCCTGAGCTCCTCATAATTCTTTTTATTTGTATTTGCTATTAAAACAACAATCTAAACATTTGTATGTGGTAAGAAAAAAAATCTAAAAATTACATTTCTCGATGTAGATACCCTGAGTATTACTTCACCAAATCTATCTCCATAACTCTAGGCATGTGTACGTTACGTTATGTAGCTGAAAAATGTTTTATACAATTTATTTCGTTGTATAACGTCATATTAAATTTGCCACTTGAGGCATTTTTGAAATCGAAAAAAAAATGCATTTTTATTTTGTCAAACTGTGATATATATTTTTGTTATTTTTTTGACGATAACAATTTTGTAAGAATGTTAGAGAGAATGTATCTTAACGATAAATAATAATAGAAATATGTTTGCGGTTTTTTATTTATTTTTCATATTTTTTCCTGTAACTTGTTTTTGTAAAAGAGATTACATTTTTTTGACATTTAAAGTTGGAACCAGAAGTTGTTAAAGATAAAATTATTTATTATTTATATAAAATTATAGAAAATTTTATTGAAACAGAAGGCTTCTTAATTTTTTATTTAATTTCTATTAAACACTACTTAATAAATCTATTTAATTGAACATTATAAACACGCACACACACATGATCATAAATTAATATAATCAGTTAAGGGAACAAACAAAAAAACACCCGCATATGTGTTTTGTTAAATGAACATAGATCAAAATCTAATATGTTCCATCTTTAGTTTTTTCTTTTTGTTGTTATTGTCTTTTAACATTTGCCGTACACCAACAACAAAAACAACAGCAAATAACAATAAAACTAAAATCAATATATTAAACAGATGTGTATTGGATGGAGTAATTGTAATATTGTTGTCTTATGGTTACAACCATAAAATTCTTCCACTTCTTCTATTCTTAACTTTTAAGATTGTTTAGACATTTCCAAGTTCGTAACAAAGAAGAAGTTATAACAACAGTGTGTCTAATGCACAGTGGGAAATAATATTATTTTCATAAATTTAACTTTATGTTCTTTTAATTACCGAAGATTACATGTTAAAGAGCAAAACAGTTGTATAATACTATTTTGGGTGAATAGATATATATTGTATTTCTATTTATGTATGATGAGAGGAGGGTGTGATATTTTTGTAAAGGTTTAAGTGGAATTTCTTGATGCCCTACTTTGAGTGTCATAAAATTTTGAAAAGGAATAAGAATTAAATCATTTTTTTAAGAAAAGTAAAATTTTCCTAGATTTTTTTTTTTAGAAAATTTTCGAAATTTTCTCTTTTTTCTCGAACAAATTTTTTTTTATAGAAAAAAACTCTCTTTCTAACAAATCCTTTTTTTATAGAAAATTTAATTTAATTTAAAGAATTTAATTTTTTTTAAAGAAAACTTTCTCTTTTTACAAAAAGTTTTCTAAATTTTGTTTTTATAGAAAACCATCCCTTTTTTATAGAAAATTCTCTTTTTATAGAAAATTTTCAAACAAATTCTCTTTTTATAGAAAAATTTCGAACAAATTCTCTTTTTATAAAAAATTGTAAACATATTCCGTTTTTATAAAAATTTTAAACAAATTCTCCTTTTATAGAAAAATTTAGAACAAATTCTCATTTCATAGAAAATTTTCAAACTAATTCTCTTTTCGAACAAATTTTATTTTTATAGATAATTTTCCAACAATTTTTTTATAGAAAATTTTGAAACAAAATCTCAAATTCTCTTTTTAAAGAAAATTTAGAACAAATTCTCTTTTTATAGATAATATTCGAACAAATTCTGTTTTTATAAAAATTTTAAACAAATTCACTTTTTATACAAAATTTTGAACAAATTCTCTTTTTATACAAAATTTTAAATAAATTCACTTTTTATACAAAATTTTCAAACAAATTCACTTTTTAGACAAAATTTTCAAACAAATTCTCTTTTTATACAAAATTTTCAAACAAATTCTCTTTTTATACAAAATTTTGAACAAATTCTGTTTTTATACAAAATTTCAAACAAAAACTATTTTTATAGACAATTTTGAAACAAATTGTACAAAATTTCGAACAAATTTTCTTTTTATAAAAATTTTAAACAAATTCTCTTCAAACAAATTCTCTTTTTATACAAAATTTCGAACAAATTCTCTTTTTATAAAAATTTTAAACAAATTCTCTTTTTATACAAAATTTCGAACAAATTCTGTTTTTATAGAAAAATTTCAAACAAAAACTATTTTTATAGACAATTTTGAAACAAATTGTACAAAATTTCGAACAAATTTTCTTTTTATACAATTTTTAAACAAATTCTCTTTTTATAAAATTTTCAAAAAATTCTCTTTTTATAGAAAAATTTCGAACAAATTCTCTTTTTTACAAAATTTCGAAATTTTATAAAAAATTTTAAACAAGTTCTCTTTTTATATTTTCTATAAAAATTCTCTTTTTATAGAAAATTTTTTAAAAAAATTCTCTTTTTATAATTTTTTTTTTTAAAAATACTCTTTAATAGAAAATTTTTGGAAAAAATTCTCTTTAATAGAAAATTTTTGGAAAAAATTCTCTTTAATAGAAAATTTTTGGAAAAAATTCTCTTTAATAGAAAATTTTTGGAAAAAATTCTCTTTAATAGAAAATTTTTGGAAAAATTCTCTTTAATAGAAAATTTTTGGAAAAATTCTCTTTAATAGAAAATTTTTGGAAAAAATTCTCTTTAATAGAAAATTTTTGGAAAAAATTCTCTTTAATAGAAAATTTTTGGAAAAAATTCTCTTTAATAGAAAATTTTTGGAAAAAATTCTCTTTAATAGAAAATTTTTGGAAAAAATTCTCTTTAATAGAAAATTTTTGGAAAAAATTCTCTTTAATAGAAAATTTTTGGAAAAAATTTTCTTTAATAGAAAAAATTCTCTTTTTATGGAAAATTTTTGAAAAAATTATCTTTTTATGGAAAATTTTTTGAAAAAAATTCTCATTTTTGTAGAAAATTTTTTAAAAAATAAAAAGAAAAATTCTCTTTTAAAGAAAATTTTTCGAAAAATTCTCTTTTTATAGAAAATTTTTGGAAAAAATTCTCTTTTTATAGAAAATTTTTGGAAAAAATTCTCTTTTTATAGAAAATTTTTGGAAAAAATTCTCTTTTATGGAAAATTTTTGAAAAAAATTCTATTTTTATAGAAAATTTTTTGAAAAAATTCTCTTTTTATAGAAAATTTTTTGAAAAAATTCTCTTTTTATAGAAAATTTTTTGAAAAAAAATTTCTTTTTAGCAAATCTTTTGAAAAAAAAATTCTCTTTTTATGGAAATTTTTTTCCCTTTTTATATAAAATTTTTGAAATAAATTTTATTCCCTTTTTATATAAAATTTTTGAAACAAATTTTATTTTTATAGACAATTTTTGAAAAATTCTCTTTTTATAGAATTTTTTTTGAAAAAGTCTCTTCTTATAGAAAACTTTTTTAAAAAATTCTCTTTTTATAGAAAATTCTTTGAAAAAATTCTCTTTTCATAGAACATTTAAAAAAAAAATTAACATTTTAAAGAAATTTTTTGAAAAAAATTCACTTTTTATGAAATTTTTTTTTTTAAATTCTCTTTTTATGGATTTTTTTTTCAAAAATTCTGTTTTTATGAAATTTTTTTTTTCAAAAATTCTGTTTTTATATAAAATTTTTGAAACAAATTCTCTTTTTATAGAACATTTTCAAACAAATTCTACTTTTATAGAAAATTTTCGAAAGAATCCTCTTTTTTAGAAAATTCTTTTAAATATCTTTTATAGAAAATTTATGGAAATTCCCAGTTTTTTATAGAAAATTTCCTTTTCTTATAGAAAATATTTCATTACAAATATTTTAACCCATTTCTACGTTACAAACCAAACAACTAATACAATTTGCTTTCCCCTTTTATGAAATCAAAAATAATAAACATTATTTCCGCAGATTAAAAGAAAATCACCCGCATTTTCATCTATTTTAATGAAGAATTTCTTAAGACTTTTTCAAACTGAAAAAAGTAAAACTAGGAATAAAAATAAATATTCTACGCTTGATATATTCCAAGGAATTGAAAATCGATAAAAATCTTAAAAGACTGTCTATCGGTCTGTCTACATTTAGTATCACGTTACAGGGCGCTTAACCTTTACAAATTATAAGATATTTTATGCCTTTTGGTTTTGGTGTACACAATTTTCATGTTCAAATAAGTAGTATTATTAGTGGCAAAAGGAATATTTAGTTATTGTAATAAGGAGTTAAAAGTATTAGATTCAAATTACCATTAGTGTCTGTTTACAAAATAATAATTACTTTAAGTATTGGGTAAGTAAGGCCCATTTAAGAAAATAAAATATTAAAAACGTGTTTGATTACAAGAATTTCAATTGGGTGGTCTTAAGAGTTAAAGTCCCAGAAAATAGTATATTATGAAATTAAGAAAAAAAAAAAAAAACATAATAATAAAACTCCAATGGTGTTAAATCAAAGTAATTTTTACCGCTTTTTTTAAAGGTAACTCAAAGAGACTATTGTTTATTTTATGACCTACTGGGGGGGGGGGGGGCCTGCTGTCAAAATGTTCTTTTCTAGTAAATGAGACAATGTGCTCTAGTGTAAAACCCTTAAATAACTTTAACTCTCTCTCTTTCTTTCTTTAGTATTGTTGTGATACAATTAACAGCCAGAACTCCTGCTGTTTTGTTAAAATTGTGATAATTTATTTTGCCTTTTAAATTTTGTTCTCGGATTTTTGTTAAATTATTAAATACTCAGAATTAACTCAAGTTAAAATAATAAGAATTGCATATACCAATCAAAATGTAATAAAAGAATTATGTTGTTGTCTTTATTATGTTGTAATTTCCTTGAATTTTGTAAAACCTTTAGTCTGAAATTTTCTTTATGGCTTCTGTTAATTGATAAAAATATATTCTGTACGAAATTCATGTTCATGACGAGGAGGTTGGTTGGTTGGTTGGTGATGTTCTTCTACATTTCCTTCCTTGTACTTTTTTTTTGAAAAAAAGTACTTTTTGACACACATATAGTTTGGTATATTGTTCGATACTTAAACAACATGTACTGTTTCCCCCCATTTAAATAAAATTGGCTCTTTTTTTTCTTGCGCTATTTATTTGTGTGTTTCTTTTTGCATGCGACGTTTTCCTGCTCCTCCTCAATTCACAAAGTGCTTCATTGAAATATTATATGACTGACTCACTTCACTGATTTGTGTAGAGTGTATTATTATTATTGTTGATGCACTCTTTCTTTTTTTTTCTGGATACAACAACTACTTGTATGGAAATATGAAACCCAGTAAACATTTGTTTGTTTCAAATGAAAAATAAAACTTTGTAGAAAGAAAAAACCAAAGCGCATAAAAGTTAAATTTAATAAATAATTCTTAACTTTATGCAAATTTTGTAGAAATAAGTTGTAGAAGGTAAAAATTAAATTGTTAATCATAAGTGAACATAAATTCTTTTGAAATTGAACAAACAAAACTTAAAACTTCTTTAGCGCTATAAATTTAGATTCAAACTTTTTACATACTTTTCTTGTAATTTTTTGATAAAACAAATATAATTCCAATAATGATTTTCAAAAGCTTACCTGAAACGAGAAAAAGAAAATTATAGAAAATTAGTTAACATTTAAAATTTATAAAAATCGATTCTTATAAAAAATAAATTTTCGAATTTTTCTGATTTTTTTATAGAAAAATTTCGATATTTTTTCTTTTTTAAAGAAATTTCTCTTTATTATAGAAAATTTTCGAAATTGTGTTTTTTTATTGTCTCTTTTTTTTATAGAAAACTAGCTATACCCAGTGTGCTTCGCTACCCTAGAAACAATATTTTACGGGAAAACCCACTCCCATTTCTTTAGTCGGCAAACGTTGGCTCAGAAATTAATTTCATCGTCCAAAAGACAAATGTTTTGTTAACACTGAATTCTATAATTTCAAGCCATAATTTCAACACATTAAAACTAAGGTAGCTAAGATTCTAGTGGAACCTGTTATAGAATTGATAAAGTAGAAACCCGTTCTCAAAATTATCGTGAATATTAGTTTTTTTTTTTTTTGCAAAAAAGATTCTAGTAGAATAGCTTCTAAAGGAACCGTTTCTAGTGGAACCTGTTGCAGAATTGATTAAGTGGGAACCTGTGTTTAATTTACATATTTATAGTTTACCCATTTTTTTCAAATGTTCATTGGAATTTGTTGTATTTAATTCATATGGGAGGTGTCATGCCCCCTACAACACGTACAACATTTGAGGATTCTAGTTGCCATATTTTTCCAGGTAACAGGCCCATATTGCTAGCTAGTCCGGTTATTTTTTCGTAAATTGTTCACATGTATTTGAGGATTCTAGCTGTAAAAGTTTCTCAGATATACGAATTTTTTATTTAACTCTAATGTGAGGGACCAGGCCCCGTGATTCGCCAATTTATTAAGCAAATACTAACATGTATGTCAAAATTGTGTGTGCAAAATTTGAGCATTCTATCTCCAATAGTTTCCCCGATATACGAATTTTTGTATTTAATTCATATAGGAAGTACCACGCCCCCTTTTTCTAGTCCGCCCATATTAGTCTTAAATATTTCATATTGACATCAATGTGTTTCGTACGAAAGTTGAGCGCTCCAAATTTTATACATTTCCAGATATACGAATTTTGGTACTAACTTTATATGAGGGATGACACGCCCACTATTTGTTAACCGCCTATTATTGCACAAAATTTTTATATTGACACTAAAGTTTATCGTACAAAATTTGAGGACTGTAACTATTATAATTTTCTAAATTTACGTAATTTGGTATTGGCTAGCAATATAGGCCACACCCACTTGTACTAGTTAGCCAGCCCATTTTCCCCCAGTTTTCATATATGTATGTGTCAAAGTTGTTCGTGCAAGCAAAGCCACAAGCAAATAAACACACATTCATTTATATATATATAGATTTTCAAAATATTTTCTTTTTTATAAAAATTTTTCGAAATTTTGTCTTTTTTATAGAAAAAAATTTTAAATTTTCTCATTATTATCGAAAAAATTTTCGAAATTATCTCTAGTTTATAGAAAATTTTCTCTTTTTATAGAGAATTTTTAATATTTTCTCTTTTCTATAGAAAATTTCCGAAATTTTCTCTCTTTTATTGACAATTTTCTCTTTTGATAGAAAATTGTGCGAAATTGTCTCTTTTTAATAGAATTTTTTTTAATTTCTCAATTTTATACAAAAAAATTTTAAATTTTCTCTCTTTTTTTAGAAAAAATTTTCAAAATTTTTTCTTGTTTATAGAAAATTTTCGAAATTTTATCTTCTTATATAAAGTTTTTACAATTTTCTATTTTCTATAGAATATTTTAAATTTTTTTCAAAGTTTCCGAAATTTTATTTATTTTATAGAAAATTTTCCAGAACATTTTCGGAAAAATTCTCTATTTATAGAAAATTGTAGGAACATTTTTTGCTTTTATACAAAATTTCTGGAAAAAATCGCTTTTTATGAAAAAATTTAAAAAAAAATGTTCGAAAATTTTCTTTTTATACAAAATGTTTGGAAAAATTTTCTTTTTGAAAATTTCTCTATTTTAAAATTTTAAGTATTTGCCATAGATAGAAAATTTTCTTTCTGAAAAAATTTTCTCTTTTTATAAAAAATTTTGAAAAAAAATTTTTTTGGGGAAAATTTTCGAACATTTCTCTTTTTTATAGAAAATATTCTAAAACTTCTCTTTTTCAAAAGAAAATTTTCTCAAAATTTCTACTTTTATAAGAATTATCAAATATTTTTTTATAGTAAATTAACGAAAATTTCTACTATTATTAAACATTTTTAAAAGTTAAAGTTTTTGATAAAATTTTTAGAAAAATTTTGTATACAAAATGTTTGGAAAAATTCTATCTTTTATAGAAAACATTAAAAAATTCTATCTTTTATTGAAAACTTTTAAAAAATTTTACTTTTTTTAAATTAAAAAAATAATATCTTCTTAAACAAAATTTTCGAAAATTATTAATATTTCTAGAAAATTTCTAAAAATTACCATTTAATATAAAAAAAATTTCAAATATTTCTCTTTTTATAGAAAATTTTCATAAAGGTCTCTTTTCAATAGCAAATTTTCCAAAAATTTACTTTTTATATAATATTCGAATATTTATCTTTTTTCCCAATTCAATGCATATTGGGTTTTATTTGACAACTATTGTAAATTATATTCAATACAAATATTAATTTGTAAAATTAGTTTATTTATTCACTTAAACGAGTTTGAAATAGTAGATGAGTAGTTCCTCCTCATTGTTTAACTAATTTAATTTATTTTTGTAAAATTATAAATAACACCAGTCTGTCAATAAATCTTTTAAAAGCTATTTTATACATATATCTTCTCAACTCTTTCCCTCTCTCTTTGTCACTCCCCTAATATTAACTAATTTAATAAAACATTAACTACTTAAACAAACATTTGCATTTTATTTTAAAAAAAAAAACATTTAATTGAATTTAAATTTTCACGTTCATTGACATTTAGAAGATTGTTGTTGTTGCTGGCTGCGTCATAGAGAGGTTCTTTGCCAAGATGTACATATTTGATTACATCGTTATTTTTCATTCAATATTTAGTTTTATTCTTTTTGCCCTCTTCTATGTATATTTTCCTATTTACTTCTCGTCTGTTAACATGTATAACAGTCAAGAGTTACAATTTGATTTATTTAAAATATTAAAGCCGAGTTCGCTGACTGGCTGGCTGGTTGACTGAGTGTTATATAGCAAGGTTTTTTATATCTAACTATTGATTGATTAAAGAGACCACCTTACTGTATCCATTCATACTATTTTGCGAAGCGAATCGTTATGTAAGCACGTTTTATTGACAAATACGTGTTGTGTTCTATAACATTTCATAAATGCTTCATTTGTTGCGCGTTGAATTTTAGGTTTCATTTTGGTAAACAACAACAACATCAACAACATGTTTTTTCCTTTGCTATTTCTATTTGAAGTCCTTTTGTAATGGAATTAAGCAAATGGCATAAGTGTAATAATGGCAGTCAATACAGTGGGCGTTGTGCACGTTGGCGGTGGTGGTAGGGTTAATTAGATGATTTAGTAATAATCACTCAATTTGAATTTCAATTAGTTGATTATATGCATGTGTAGGCAAACATCTGCTTGTTTTGATCTCTTCCTTTTGATCTCTTACTAGATAAGATAGGATTATATACTAGACTATACAATAGACTATATTACACAGTCTACTCTATAGACTTCACTACAGACTAGGCTTTAAACTGTACTACTGACTAGTTAAGACTAGACTATAGACTATATAGACTAGACTATACGATAGACTAGACTATAGACTAGACTATAGACTAGACTATAGACTAGACTATAGACTAGACTATAGACTAGACTATAGACTAGACTATAGACTAGACTATAGGCTAGACTATAGACTAGACTATAGACTAGACTATAGACTAGACTATTGACTAGACTATAGACTAGACTATTGACTAGACTATAGACTAGACTATAGACTAGACTATAGACTAGACTATAGACTAGACTATAGACTAGACTATAGACTAGACTATAGACTAGACTATAGACTAGACTATAGACTAGACTATAGACTAGACTATAGACTAGACTATAGACTAGACTATAGACTAGACTATAGACTAGACTATAGACTAGACTATAGACTAGACTATAGACCAGACTATAGACTAGACTATAGACTAGACTATAGACTAGACTATAGACTAGACTATAGACTAGACTATAGACTAGACTATAGACTAGACTATAGACTAGACTATAGACTAGACTATAGACTAGACTATAGACTAGACTATAGACTAGACTATAGACTAGACTATAGACTAGACTATAGACTAGACTATAGACTAGACTATAGACTAGACTATAGACTAGACTATAGACTAGACTATAGACTAGACTATAGACTAGACTATAGACTAGACTATAGACTGGACTATAGACTAGACTATAGACTAGACTATAGACTAGACTATAGACTCGACTACAGACTCGACTATAAACTAGACTATAGACTAGACTATAGACTGGACTATATACTAGACTATATACTAGACTATATACTAGACTATAGACTAGACTATAGACTAGACTATAGACTAGACTATAGACTAGACTATAGACTAGACTATAGACTAGACTATAGACTAGACTATAGACTAGACTATAGACTAGACTATAGACTAGACTATAGACTAGACTATAGACTAGACTATAGACTAGACTATAGACTAGACTATAGACTAGACTATAGACTAGACTATAGACTAGACTATAGACTAGACTATAGACTAGACTATAGACTAGACTATAGACTAGACTATAGACTAGACTAGACTAGACTATAGACTAGACTATAGACTAGACTATAGACTAGACTATAGACTAGACTATAGACTAGACTATAGACTAGATAGACTAGACTATAGACTCGACTATAGACTAGACTATAGACTAGACTATAGACTAGACTATAGACTAGACTATAGACTCGACTATAGACTCGACTATAGACTAGACTATAGACTGGACTATAGACTAGACTATAGACTAGACTATAGACTAGACTATAGACTAGACTATAGACTAGACTATAGACTAGACTATAGACTAGACTATAGACTAGACTATAGACCAGACTCTAGACTAGGACTATAGACTAGACTATAGACTAGACTATAGATAGACTATAGACTAGACTATAGACTAGACTATAGACTAGACTATAGACTAGACTATAGACTAGACTATAGACTAGACTATAGACAGACTATAGCTATAGCTAGACTATAGACTAGACTATAGACTAGACTATAGACTAGACTATAGACTAGACTATAGACTAGACTAGACTAGACTATAGACTAGACTATAGACTAGACTATAGACTAGACTATAGACTGACTATAGACTAGACTATAGACTAGACTATAGACTAGACTATAGACTAGACTATAGACTAAGGACTATAGACTCGACTATAGACTGACTATAGACTAGACTATAGACTAGGACTATAGACTAGACTATAGACTAGACTATAGACTAGACTATAGACTAGACTATAGACTAGGACTATAGACTAGACTATAGACTAGACTATAGACTAGACTATAGACTAGACTATAGACTAGACTATAGACTAGGACTATAGACTAGACTATAGACTAGACTATAGACTAGACTATAGACTAGACTATAGACTAGACTATAGACTAGACTATAGACTAGACTATAGACTAGACTATAGACTAGACTATAGACTAGACTATAGACTAGACTATAGACTAGACTATAGACTAGACTATAGACTAGACTATAGACTAGACTATAGACTAGACTATAGACTAGACTATAGACTAGACTATAGACTAGACTATAGACTAGACTATAGACTAGACTATAGACTAGACTATAGACTAGACTATAGACTAGACTATAGACTAGACTATAGACTAGACTATAGACTAGACTATAGACTAGACTATAGACTAGACTATAGACTAGACTATAGACTAGACTATAGACTAGACTATAGACTAGACTATAGACTAGACTATAGACTAGACTATAGACTAGACTATAGACTAGACTATAGACCAGACTATAGACTAGACTATAGACTAGACTATAGACTAGACTATAGACTAGACTATAGACTAGACTATAGACTAGACTATAGACTAGACTATAGACTAGACTATAGACTAGACTATAGACTAGACTATAGACTAGACTATAGACTAGACTATAGACTAGACAATAGACTAGACTATAGACTAGACTATAGACTAGAATATAGAGTAGACTATAGACTAGACTATAGACTAGACTATAGACTAGACTATAGACTAGACTATAGACTAGACTATAGACTAGACTATAGACTAGAATATAGAGTAGACTATAGACTAGACTATAGACTAGACTATAGACTAGACTATAGACTAGACTATAGACTAGACTATAGACTAGACTATAGACTAGACTATAGACTAGACTATAGACTAGACTATAGACTAGACTATAGACTAGACTATCGACTAGACTATGGACTAGACTATAGACTAGATTATTGACTAAACTCAAATCGTAGATATGACTGCAATCCAGACTATAAACTAGACTTTAGTCCAGAATATTCATAAAAATCACGATCCTGTAATATAATTTGTCTCTAGTGTTGACATAAAAACTCATTATTATACATTTTAAAGCACTTAAAAAAATTAAACTATAGGGATACCCCTTTCTCTTAATAATTTTCTTTACTCTGAAACCTGATCGTTTTTTAAAAGTTCTCACAGCATGATTGTGATTCTGTGAGATCAGTGCAACTTGATATTCCCTGTAAACTAACAGTAATTTATCTCAGAACTCTACTTTAACTTGTTATGCATAAAGTACTTAAAACCCTAAAAATTAATATGAAATCATTCTATAAAGAGTCACAAAATTAAAGAGTTCCTAAAAATTCAATTTAATACACTCATCATCATTAAAATACAAATTCTTTTTTGTCTTCGTTACGTAAATAAATGACTATTTTTTGCATTGCCTGCTTTTATTCATTAATTTGTGTGACGAAAAAAAAAATCTGCAACGTTATCAAAAAATACTGAAAATCGTTAAAATAAAATGTAAAGGAGGGGGAGAGCTTCATTCGTGGAATGACTGAATACAACGTCATGGTTAAAGTGCATAATTTCAAGTGCATTTCATTTCATTGCATGTATTGAGAATGAATTTCTTTTGTCTTGCAACAAATGTCATGCCAAAGCAGAAGAAGAAGAAAAAAACATTACAACAAAGAAATGTTGAAAAAATGCAAAACCAGGGGGGACAAATAAGTTGCAAGAAAAATATTCCACAGAAATTATTCGTTGTCACAATGAATATTTTTCGCTGTCAAAGGTCTTTTTCCCTTTCTAGGTTTTTATTTCTGCAAGTGAGTGAATGAATGAAGTTGTAATCTGAATGGTAGAGGAAATGAAAAATTTGTTGTACATATTTTAACAATTTCCATTCTCTTTCTGATTTCAAAGGGAGGGAGTCTGGCATACAGACTTTCATAATATAAATATAAAAATGAGGAATTCGTTATAGCACCATCAACAACTTCTCCTCATCTTTTACAAAAAAACTGCGCCATCAAAATTATCAACATCATCCGTATCCTCTTCATCATCGTCGACGTCGGAGTTGTAAAACATGTCAAACATGTACTTTGTTGCATAAAACTATTTTATTAAATTTTTTATTTATTACTGAAGTTGTAGTTGCTGTTGTCTGTGTTTGTTTAACAAAAAATGACAGACATTTATTTATGACAGCTAAACAAATAGTTTTTTATTATAAGAGATTCTATAAAAAATTTATAACAATTCTTTAAGATTTTCTCTCTTTAACATATTTTTGTATTGACACGTTCAATTTATTCAATAATCTAGAACCACGCAATTTTTTAAATTATTTTTTTTTTGCTGTATAAAATTATTATTTTCCTAAAGGCGCCTTACGAAATGCGATGTAAACGTTTAATCTTGGTTAAGGGTAAAAGTAATTTCTTTAAACAAATTCTCACAGACGAATGGGATAAAAATTAAGAATTTCGAGGTTCGCTTTCGAGGTTCGAGGTCCTGATTTCCTCTTTTGTTAAGAAACAGTTCTAGTTCAGTTCTAGTCTCGATCTAGTTCAGTTCTAGTTCAGTTCCAGTTCAGTTCTAGTTCAGTGCTATTTCAGTTCTATTTTAGTTTCAGTTCTAGTTCAGTTCTAGTTCAGTCCTAGTTCATTTCTAGTTCAGTTCTTGTTCAGTTCTAATTCAGTTCTATTTCAGTTCTATTTCAGTATTTCAGTTCTAGTTCAGTTCTAGTTCAGTTCTATTTCAGTTCTATTTCAGTTCTAGTTCAGTTCTAGTTCAGTTCTAGTTCAGTTCTAGTTCAGTTCTAGTTCAGTTCTAGTTCAGTTCAAGTTCAGTTCTAGTTCAATTCTAGTTTAGTTTTAGTTCAGTTTTAGTTCAGTTCTAGTTCAGTTCTAGTTCAGCTCTAGTTCAGTTCTAGTTCAGTTCTAGTTCAGTTCTAGTTCAGTTCTAGTTCAGTTCTAGTTCAGTTCTATTTCAGTTCTAGTTAGTTCTAGTTCAGTTCTAGTTCAGTTCTAGTTCAGTTCTAGTTCAGTTCTAGTTCAGTTCTAGTTCTAGTTCAGTTCTAGTTCAGTTCTAGTTCAGTTCTAGTTCAGTTCTAGTTCAGTTCTAGTTCAGTTCTAGTTCAGTTCTAGTTCAGTTCTAGTTCAGTTCTAGTTCAGTTCTAGTTCAGTTCTAGTTCAGTTCTAGTTCAGTTCTAGTTCAGTTCTAGTTCAGTTCTAGTTCAGTTCTAGTTCAGTTCTAGTTCAGTTCTAGTTCAGTTCTAGTTCAGTTCTAGTTCAGTTCTAGTTCAGTTCTAGTTCAGTTCTAGTTCAGTTCTAGTTCAGTTCTAGTTCAGTTCTAGTTCAGTTCTAGTTCAGTTCTAGTTCAGTTCTAGTTCAGTTCTAGTTCAGTTCTAGTTCAGTTCTAGTTCAGTTCTAGTTCAGTTCTAGTTCAGTTCTAGTCAGTTCTAGTTCAGTTCTAGTTCAGTTCTAGTTCAGTTCTAGTTCAGTTCTAGTTCAGTTCTAGTTCAGTTCTAGTTCAGTTCTAGTTCAGTTCTAGTTCAGTTCTAGTTCAGTTCTAGTTCAGTTCTAGTTCAGTTCTAGTTCAGTTCTAGTTCAGTTCTAGTTCAGTTCTAGTTCAGTTCTAGTTCAGTTCTAGTTCAGTTCTAGTTCATAGTTCAGTTCTAGTTCAGTTCTAGTTCAGTTCTAGTTCAGTTTTAGTTCAGTTCTAGTTCAGTTCTAGTTCAATTCTAGTTCAGTTCTAGTTCAGTTCTAGTTCAGTTCTAGTTCAGTTCTAGTTCAGTTCTAGTTCAGTTCTAGTTCAGTTCTAGTTCAGTTCTAGTTCAGTTCTAGATCAGTCCTAGTTCAGTTCTAGTTCAGTTCTAGTTCAGTTCTAGTTCAGTTCTAGTTCAGTTCTAGTTCAGTTCTAGTTCAGTTCTAGTTCAGTTCTAGTTTAGTTCAGTTCTAGTTTAGTTCAGTTCTAGTTTAGTTCAGTTCTAGTTTAGTTCAGTTCTGGTTCAGTTCAATTGAAGTTCATGTTCACTATTTAAAGAGAATCATTTAAAATGCATACAACATCTGACTTCCAGACAGATACAAACTGAATAACGGATTAATTTTTCTTTTAATGTCATTATACCTTAAAGAGGCTTAACAAATTATTAACATACTTAAAACAGCACTTTAAACCAACCTTTTGAATATGAAAAGGAATCATGAAAACAGTTGTTACCTCATTATGATAATTTTATTCGTATTCGTATTGCTAACAAATTATTTAAAAAATTCTTCAAGCTGAAAGCACAAACTCCAAACACAAAGAACCCGAATGAGCATTATCATGTCCCTTATGAATATTCTGAGATATTTTCGATCCAGCAAACACACAGAAAAAGGGTTTAAAATCAAATATCATTTACACTTAACACATTCTGTAGTATAAGGCACGCGTCAAATTAAGAAGTTGGAAGAAAAATAAGGAATGTGAAACGTAAAAAACGACTCATGTGTGTGTGCGTGCACCACAACTCAACAGTTTATGCTGCAATTGTTTTCAATTTGAAATTCTTTTGGTTCAAAAATTTTGTTTGGGGGCACAAAAAAAAACAACAACAATTTGAGGCATATTAATGTGAGGCAAACGAAAAAATAAAGAATTTTAAAAGTCAAAACAAACATTATAAGCCGACTTGCAATTATCAACTCTAAGATGACTGACACAGACAGTTCTAATGGATTTTTTTTGTATTTATTTTGTTATTTTTGTTATTATAATTTAACATTTTTTTTATGTAAGAAAAAAAGTATAAAAAAGTTGTTGTATGTCAAGAGTTTTTAGAAGTAGGTTTTTGTTACGTTTTTCGAATGCTTAATAATTGTGTTCAGTGCAGCATGAATGTTGCGAAGAAAAGACAAGACACACGGTATAAATAAGTCAAAATTTGAATTTATAAAAAGGCGTCATTATATTTTCTATTTTTTTATATATAAAACTAGAGAAAAGTTGAAAGCATTAAAAAAACTAAATATTTTAGGTATAAATTCTATTAAAGTTTGAAAACTGTTGAATGAAATAGAAATTATTAATATTCATTATTAGTTAAAACTTACTACTACTTCTTGTTTTAACTTTAAACAAGAAGTAATAGCAAAAAATCAAAACGTTAATATTCTTTAATTAATTAAAATTTCAAAATGCTTGCATAACTTGAGCATATTATAATAACAATTTTATAGTAAAAGTTTTGTTGCTGTTGCAAGCTAATATGCATCTGCAATGTATACAAAGCTGAGGAAATACCCTACGAATTTAGCTTAATTTCGACAAAAAATAATTTTATATGGAAATTTTTCAATATTCACTCTTTAAGAGAAAATTTCCATAGTTCTCTCTTTTATAGAACATTTAAAAAATTTTCTCTTTTTCTAAATTTTTTTTTTTTAGAAATTATCTCGTTTTTATAGAAAAACATTCGAAAAAGTAATTCGATTTTTTTTAAGAAAAATTTATATTTTGTACATAAAATTCTCGGAATTTTCCTCTTTAAAAAAAATTTTTCTTCGATTTTTCTCTTTTTTATAGAAAATTTTCAAATTATTTGTTTAGTTTAGAAAATTTGCGACTTTTTTTTACCAAAATTGTTCTTTTAGGTTTTTTATGAAATTTTCAAAACTTTTTTTTTTAATTCTCGAAATTTTCTCTTTTTATAGAAAATTTTCGAACAAATTCTCTTTTTTACAAATTTGTTATAGATATTTTAAGAATTTTCTCTTTTTATTTAAGAAATTTTCTCTTAAATTTCTCTTAGAACATTTCCGAAATTTTCTCTTTTAATAGAACATTTTCGAAATTTCAAAATTTTCGCTTTTAATAGAACATTTTTTAAATTTTCCCTTATAAAAGAAAATTTTCGAAAACTTCTATTTTAATAGAAAATTTTTAAAAATTACTCTTAATAGAAAATTTCTCTTATAATAGAAAATTTTCGAAATTTTCTCTTTATTAATAGAAAATTTTCGAAGTTTTCTCTTTTTCAATAGAAAATTTTTGAAGTTTTCTCTTTTAATAGAAAATTTTTGAAGTTTTCACTTTTAATAGAAAATTTTCTTAATTTTCTCTTTTAATAGAAAATTTTCGAAATTTTCTCTATTAAAAGAGAAAAAAAGAAAATTTTCTCTTTTTTAATCTTTTAATAGAACATTTTTGAAATTTTCTCTTTTAAAAGAAAATTTTCGAAATTTTGATAGAAAATTTACGAAATTTTCTCTTATAAAAGAAAATGTTCGAAAATTTCTCTTTTAACAGAAAATTTTCGACATTTTCTCTTTTGACAGTAAATTTACGAAATTTTCTCTTTTAATAGAACATTTTCGAAATTTTCTCTTTTAATAGAACATTTTCCAAATTTTGTCTTTTAATATAATATTTTCAAAATTTTCTCTTTTAATAGAATATCTTCGAAATTTCTATTAAATTTTCTATTTTAATAAAACATTTTCGAAATTTTCTCTTTTAAAGAACATTTTCGAAATTTTCTCTTTTAATAGATAATTTTTGAAATTTTCTCTTTTAACAGAACATTTCCGAAATATTCCCTTATAACAGAACATTTCCGAAATTTTCTCATTTAATAGAACATTTTCGAAATTTCAAAAATTTCTGATTTTTTCGAAATTTTCTCTTTTAATAAAAAATTTTCGAAATTTTCTCTTTTAATAGAAAATTTTCGAAATTTTCTCTTTTAATAGAAAATTTTCGAAATTTTCTCTTTTAATAGAAAATTTTCGAAATTTTCTCTTTTAATAGAAAATTTTCTCTTTTAATAGAAAATTTTCTCTTTTAATAGAAAATTTTCGAAATTTTCTCTATTAAAAGAGAAAAAAAGAAAATTTTCTCTTTTTTATAGAAAATTTTCAAAAATTTCTCTTTTAATAAAAAATTTTCGAAATTTTCTCATTTAATAGAAAATTTTCGAACAAATTCTCTCTTTATAGAAAATTTTCGAACAAATTAACGTTTTATAGAAAATTTTCGAACAAATTCTCTTTTTATAAAAAGTTTTTAAATAAATTCTTTTTATTTTTTTTGCACAATTTCATCTTTCATAGAACATTTTCGAATCAATTATCTTTTTATACAAATTTTTCGATCAGATTCTCTAAAATTCGAATAAATATCTATTGTTATAAAAAATACCCGAAAACTTGACTTTTTAGAGAACATTCTCTTTAATGAGATGAATTAATATTTGAAAAATGAATTAAATTTTAGATAATTTATCATTTTATTAGAAATTTTAATTGAATAATAAAGAATTTAATCGAAATTATTTTAGTCATTAATTAATATTATTACTTTCTTTTACTGTCAAACAATTAAAATCACAAAAGACTCTATTTCTTCCAGCAATAAATTTTTGTAAAACCAATTTTTCATTGTAAATCATAAAATTTTAAAACCATTTTACTGCTAATAGGTGTATCAATTTAATTCTATAAATAAATTATATTTTATGGTTACATTCAAAATTCAATTTACCTCTCGCAACTAAAACAATAAACAACTAAAACCACATAATTTTCTTTAAGTAGAGGAGACTTAAAAAAGGAAATACTGCTTATTACTACACGTCTCCGTATACTTTTCATTCCCTCTGTTATTAGTACCAGAGTTAGAGAGCCATAGAGCAAGAAAGAAAAAGTACCAAAGTACTTAGTTTTTAATAATTAAAGTAACAATTATGTGTACTTTCTTTTAGTTCCCATTCGCTAGTTTAAGGCATTAAGTGTTGTGTGTTTTTGGGGGGAGGAAATGGTGGGAATCTTCTAGTGCAGCTACAAGAAGTTTAATGACCTCATTTTAATGTTTTTAACTTTGTTTCTCTTTTTTCCAAACGTATTTTTTTTTTTTTTTTTTTTTTTTTTAGAAATATAGTAAAATGAGCTAAAGTGTCAAGAACATATTTTCCTTACTGCGGATGTGGATATATAAAATTTAAGTTGAAAAACAGCACTGAATTTAAAGTTATTTTTAGATTGACATTAATTAAACGACTCTAGAGAATAAATAAATACAATTTAATTATAGACTTGTTAAAAATGTAAAACACGAACGAGAGAAAAAAAAAAATATTAATAAAATAAACTAAATACATTAAATTAGAAGAGAAATAATATAATATGAAGAAAATGTGGGAAAATGTTTGAGAGAGGTCATAAGGTGAAACTGTTCGAAGGGGGTTTAATTAGAAACGAATTATGTGAAATTTTTAAAATTTAAAACAGTTTTCTAGTTATTTCACAAATTTTCAAATCTCTATTTTATAGAAAATTTTCTCCTTTTTTAGAAAATTTTTGAAATTTTCTCCTAAAGAAAATTTTCGAAATTTTCTCTTTCTTATAGAAAATTTTCGAAATTTTCTCTTTCTTATAGAAAATTTTTGAAATTTTCTCATTTTTATAGAAAATTTTCGAAATTTTCTATTTTTTATAGAAAACTTTCGAAATTTTCTCTTTTTTATAAAAAATTTTCGAAATTTTTTCTTTTTATAGTCTACAGTCTAGTCTATAGTCTACTCTACAGTCTAGTCTATAGTCTAGTATATAGTCTAGTCTATAATCTAGTCTATAGTCTAGTCTATAGTCTAGTCTATAGTCTAGTCTGTAGTCTAGTTTATAGTCTTGTCTATAGTCTAGTCTATAGTCTAGGGTATAGTCTAGTCTATAGTCTAGTCTAGTCTATAGTCTAGTCTATAGTCGAGTCTATAGTCTAGTCTATAGTCTAGTCTAGTCTATAGTCTAGTCTATAGTCGAGTCTATAGTCTAGTCTGTAGTACTATAGACTAGACTATAGACTAGTCTATAGTCTATAGTCTAGTCTATAGTCTAGTCTATAGTCTAGTCTATAGTCTAGTCTATAGTCTAGTCTATAGTCTAGTCTATAGTCTAGTCTATAGTCTAGTCTATAGTCTAGTCTATAGTCTAGTCTATAGTCTAGTCTATAGTCTATAGTCTAGTCTATAGTCTAGTCTATAGTCTAGTCTATAGTCTAGTCTATAGTCTAGTCTATAGTCTAGTCTATAGTCTAGTCTATAGTCTAGTCTATAGTCTAGTCTATAGTCTAGTCTATAGTCTAGTCTATAGTCTAGTCTATAGTCTAGTCTATAGTCTAGTCTATAGTCTAGTCTAGTCTATCTATAGTCTAGTCTATAGTCTAGTCTATAGTCTAGTCTATAGTCTAGTCTATAGTCTAGTCTATAGTCTAGTCTATAGTCTTCTATAGTCTAGTCTATAGTCTAGTCTATAGTCTAGTCTATAGTCTAGTCTAAAGTCTAGTCTATAGTCTAGTCTATAGTCTAGTCTATAGTCTAGTCTATAGTCTAGTCTATAGTCTAGTCTAAAGTCTAGTCTAAAGTCTAGTCTATAGTCTAGTCTATAGTCTAGTCTATAGTCTAGTCTATAGTCTAGTCTATAGTCTAGTCTATAGTCTAGTCTATAGTCTAGTCTATAGTCTAGTCTATAGTCTAGTCTATAGTCTAGTCTATAGTCTAGTCTATAGTCTAGTCTATAGTCTAGTCTATAGTCTAGTCTATAGTCTAGTCTATAGTCTAGTCTATAGTCTAGTCTATAGTCTAGTCTATAGTCTAGTCTATAGTCTAGTCTATAGTCTAGTCTATAGTCTAGTCTATAGTCTAGTCTATAGTCTAGTCTATAGTCTAGTCTATAGTCTAGTCTATAGTCTAGTCTATAGTCTAGTCTATAGTCTAGTCTATAGTCTAGTCTATAGTCTAGTCTATAGTCTAGTCTATAGTCTAGTCTATAGTCTAGTCTATAGTCTAGTCTATAGTCTAGTCTATAGTCTAGTCTATAGTCTAGTCTATAGTCTAGTCTATAGTCTAGTCTATAGTCTAGTCTATAGTCTAGTCTATAGTCTAGTCTATAGTCTAGTCTATAGTCTAGTCTATAGTCTAGTCTAGTCTAGTCTAGTCTAGTCTATAGTCTAGTCTATAGTCTAGTCTATAGTCTAGTCTATAGTCTAGTCTATAGTCTAGTCTATAGTCTAGTCTATAGTCTAGTCTATAGTCTAGTCTATAGTCTAGTCTATAGTCTAGTCTATAGTCTAGTCTATAGTCTAGTCTATAGTCTAGTCTAGTCTAGTCTATAGTCTAGTCTATAGTCTAGTCTATAGTCTAGTCTATAGTCTATAGTCTAGTCTATAGTCTAGTCTATAGTCTAGTCTATAGTCTAGTCTATAGTCTAGTCTATAGTCTAGTCTATAGTCTAGTCTATAGTCTAGTCTATAGTCTAGTCTATAGTTTAGTCTATAGTCTAGTCTATAGTCTAGTCTATAGTCTAGTCTATAGTCTAGTCTATAGTCTAGTCTATAGTCTAGTTTATAGTCTAGTCTATAGTCTAGTCTATAGTCTAGTCTATAGTCTAGTCTATAGTCTAGTCTATAGTCTAGTCTATAGTCTAGTCTATAGTCTAGCCTATAGTCTAGTCTATAGTCTAGTCTATAGTCTATTCTATAGTCTAGTCATAGTCCTAGTCTATAGTCTAGTCTATAGCCTAGTCTATAGTCTAGTCTATAGTCCAGTCTGTAGTCTAGTCTCTAGTCTAGTCTATAGTCTAGTCTATAGTCTAGTCTATAGTCTAGTCTATAGTCTAGTCTATAGTCTAGTCTATAGTCTATTCTATAGTCTAGTCTATAGTCTAGTCTATAGTCTAGTCTATAGTCTAGTCTATAGTCTAGTCTATAGTCTAGTCTATAGTCTAGTCTATAGTCTAGTCTAGTCTAGTCTATGACCCTGGACATAAAACTACTGGCTTGTTCGAATGAACGCTCTGCGTTACTTCTCAAGTTGGCTATTGATTCCCTTGGGTAAGTGTGGCCAGGTGCTGGACGTGGTTCCGGTATGCGAAATCCTTCGCAGACCGAGATCCATTGCCTGCATCCAAATTGAGCCACACGACCCGGCGGTCGAAATTTTCTCTTTTTTTTAGAAAATTTATATTTTTGCAGAAAATTTTCGAAATTTTCTCTTTTTTTAGAAAATTTTCTCTTTTAAGATAAGTTACCTTTTTCACACAAATGTTACTTTATTTTTAAACAATTTCAACAGCAAATTGTCGACTTCATTAGCAAACCTTTTGCTTTGCTTAATGTTGTCTAATCCCTTTATTATTTCAACTAGGTAAATGTAACAACATTATTAGACCATTTTTCATCATGTTCATCATCTAGTCCTGCTAATGTCTTTACTACTAAATCTCACATCTTCTTAAAATGTCCTCCCACAGTACCCATCAAAAATATCAAATTTGTTAAAATCAAAAGCGCTTTACTACTCCTCCCCCCACCCCTCCTACTCCTTAAACAAAATCATTTGTTATTGAAGGAAGACACATCATCATCGGCATCATTAGTCCTTGCTAATGTTGTTCTGTTGTTGTTGTTGTATACTTATTGTGGCATTTAAAAGTAGAAACGTGCTTTTAGTTTTCTATATATTTTTCATTTTGTGGTCCATCAATTCTTTTGTATTTGGGATTTGTAAAGAGTACAACTGAATGAAAGTAAGAAAGAAATCTGGAGGAGGAAATTAACATCTTTGTTTTGTGGTGCAAAAATTAAAACTTAAAGTTTTTCTTTATTTTTTTTCTGTTAGAATTCATATCCTTTTTAGAATGGCAGAAGAATATTTTCCACATTGATGTCTTTATAATCCCCCTTTGTAAGAACTACTCAACTGAGGTAATTTTTTGACAACAATAAGTAGACATTTAAACAAAGTAAAAATACACTGAGAAAAATACACTTAGAAATTTTTACAATTCAACATATTACGTCTAGAATAACAGCATTTAATTAAAAACATTCTTAGAATAATTGTAGACTTATTAAAAATAAGTAGACAGTTTGGTTTAATTCTTAAATTTCTAATTTCTCTAAGTGTTTTCTTCTCTATCACACTCAAATGAAAATAATACTAACATAATCTTTTGGGCTTTGCATTTAATGCGACAGCCATTAGAAAAGTTATTAGCATTAATTAACAATATATGTCCCCCCATTTAGTTATGTGAGTGTGTGTGTGTATATGATAGGAAATGATAGAAAACATGCCTTAGAAGATTAATTCTTACTTATCATACCACACTACTTGCAACCAGAAACTAATAAAAAATCGTATTACCAACCAACAGCTAAAGAACTATTACAATTTAATTGTCTTCATTCCCACTGTCATGATGAAAAACTCATAAAGCCAGACATCTTGTGGTTCTCTTTTTTTCATCAGTTCTTTTCCAACAAAAGTACTTAAGTACTCTGGTCTCAATTGTTGTCAAAGCGCTAAAACTATAAAAATTATATTTTAATCATGTATTAAATATTTGTCTTTTTTCTTCCTTCTCTGTCTCTTTGTTTTCACGAAAAGTTTTTTCTTATCTTGTGAAAAACTTTTTGAATGGCTTTTGTGGAAATAGTTTTAAATTTTATATGAGATTTTATTAAGTGTTTATTAATTTAACTGTCTTTAAAATTATACAACTTTTGTTAGAGATTTTGTTGAAGGGGAGGAGAAATTATTTTATTTAAATTTAAAACTATAGAAGGGTCTCTAGCCAAGACTATAGACTAGACCATAGACAAGACTATTGACTAGACCATAGGCTAGACTGTAGACTAGACTATAGACTAGACTATAGACTAGACTAGACTATAGACTAGACTATAGACTAGACTATAGACTAGACCTATAGACTAGACTATAGACTAGACTATAGACTAGACTATAGACTAGACTATAGACTAGACTATAGACTAGACTATAGACTAGACTATAGACTAGACTATAGACTAGACTATAGACTAGACTATAGACTAGACTATAGACTAGACTATAGACTAGACTATAGACTTAGACTATAGACTTAGACTATAGATACTAGACTATAGATTAGACTATAGATTAGACTATAGACTATAGACTAGACTATAGAACTAGACTATAGACTAGACTATAGACTAGACTATAGACTAGACTATAGACTAGACTATAGACTAGACTATAGACTAGACTATAGACTAGACTATAGACTAGACTATAGACTAGACTATAGACTAGACTATAGACTAGACTATAGACTAGACTATAGACTAGACTATAGACTAGACTATAGACTAGACTATAGACTAGACTATAGACTAGACTATAGACTAGACTATAGACTAGACTATAGACTAGACTATAGACTAGACTATAGACTAGACTATAGACTAGACTATAGACTAGACTATAGACTAGACTATAGACTAGACTATAGACTAGACTATAGACTAGACTATAGACTAGACTATAGACTAGACTATAGACTAGACTATAGACTAGACTATAGACTAGACTATAGACTAGACTATAGACTAGACTATAGACTGACTAGACTAGACTAGACTAGACTATAGACTAGACTATAGACTAGACTATAGACTAGACTATAGACTAGACTATAGACTAGACTATAGACTAGACTATAGACTAGACTATAGACTAGACTAAAGACTAGACAGACTATAGACTGGACTATAGGTTAGACCATGGACTAGACTATAGACTAGACTATAGACTAGACTATAGACTAGACTATAGACTAGACTATAGACTAGACTATAGACTAGACTAAAGACTAGACAGACTATAGACTGGACTATAGGTTAGACCATGGACTAGACTATAGACTAGACTATAGACTAGACCATGGACTAGACTATAGACTAGACCATGGACTAGACTATAGACTAGACTATAGACTAGACTATAGACTAAACTATAGGCTAAACTATAGGCTAGACTATAGACTAAACTAATAGGCTAGACTAGACTATAGACTAGACTATAGACTAGACTATAGACTAGACTAGACTATAGACTAGGCTATAGACTAGACTATAGACTAGACTATAGACTAGACTATAGACTAGACTATAGACTAGACTATAGACTAGACTATAGACTAGATTATAGACTAGACTATAGATTAGACTATAGACTAGATTATAGACTAGACTATAGATTAGACTATAGATTAGACTAGACTATAGACTAGACTATAGATTAGACTATAGACTAGACTACAGACTAGACTATAGACTAGACTACAGACTAGACTATAGACTAGACTATAGACTAGACTATAGACTAGACTATAGACTAGACTATAGACTAGACTATAGACTAGACTATAGAATAGACTATAGACTAGACTATAGACTAGACTACAGGCTAGACTATAGACTAGACTATAGACTAGACTATAGACTAGACTATAGACTAGACTATAGACTAGACTATAGACTAGACTATAGACTAAACTATAGACTAGACTATAGACTGGACTATAGACTAGACTATAAGACTAGACTATAGACTAGACTATAGACTAGACTATAGACTAGACTATAGACTAGACTAGACTATAGACTAGACTATAGACTAGACTATAGACTAGACTATAGACTAGACTATAGACTAGACTATAGACTAAACTATAGACTAGACTATAGACTAGACTATAGACTAGACTATAGACTAGACTATAGACTAGACTATAGACTAGACTATAGACTAAACTATAGACTAGACTATAGACTAGACTAGACTATAGACTAGACTATAGACCAGACTATAGACTAGACTATAGACTAGACTATAGACTAGACTATAGACTAGACTATAGACTAGACTATAGACTAGACTATAGACTATAGACTAGACTATAGACTAGACTATAGACTAGACTATAGACTAGACTATAGACTAGACTATAGACTAGACTATAGACTAGACTATAGACTAGACTAGACTATAGACTAGACTATAGACTAGACTATACTATAGACTAGACTATAGACTAGACTATAGACTAGACTATAGACTAGACTATAGACTAGACTATAGACTAGACTATAGACTAGACTATAGACTAGACTATAGACTAGACTATAGACTAGACTATAGACTAGACTATAGACTAGACTATAGACTATAGACTAGACTATAGACTAGACAATAGACTAGACTATAGACTAGACTAAAGACTAGACTATAGACTAGACTATAGACTAGACTATAGACTAGACTATAGACTAGACTATAGACTAGACTATAGACTAGACTATAGACTAGACTATAGACTAGACTATAGACTATACTATAGACTAGACTATAGACTAGACTATAGACTAGACTATAGACTAGACTATAGACTAGACTATAGACTAGACTATAGACTAGACTATAGACTAGACTATAGACTAGACTATAGACTAGACTATAGACTAGACTATAGACTAGACTATAGACTAGACTATAGACTAGACTATAGACGACTAGACTATAGACTAGACTATAGACTAGACTAAAGACTAGACTATAGACTAGACTAAAGACTAGACAGACTATAGACTGGACTATAGGTTAGACCATGGACTAGACTACAGACTAGTTGAATATTATTTTCTGCCCTCATTAAAATATTTACTTCATTTCTCATTTTTTCTTAATCCCCTAATAATAAACAAATTTACAAGGTTTGTTTTGTTAAAATTATTATTAAATTTTAAGTATTGTTATCTTGTGTTTTTTTTGCACAGACAAATTGTTCTTAAAAAAAAAAACTTTACAACATGAAAAAGTACTTTGTTAATGTTTTTGTTGTTCAGACAATTGTTCTTTTATTTTTGTTCTTTTATTTTTAATAAAAAAGTTTCTCACGTTCAGTTTAGTTTTTTTTAATAAACGTCACTTTTTGACAGGTGACATCATATTTTACTTGACTTAAATAGTTATTACGAGTATTTTGTATTTTAATAATCTTTAAATAAAAAATCTGAACAATAAGAAAAAAAAAGAATACAAAGTGGCAGCTGACAGAGTGTGTGTACTTGACATGAGCTATTCTTTGGCATTTTTTTGTTTTTAATTTAATTGTTAAATTCTGAACTGAAATTGTATATGTTTGTAAATGAGATCTTTTGAAGTTAATTTAAGCAACGTAGTTGCAAAAATTATTAAGCTTAAGCAAAAAATTGATCCCTCTACCACCAAACTAAGGGACTAGCACACACACACACAACTAAAAGTTTTCTATAACTTTATCATGCTATCACTCCTTATTTCAACACCCTACCGAACAAATTGCTTGGAAGAAATATTAAAATTATTTGCAAATATTTGTCAAGAAAAAATATCAAAAAAAAAAAACTTAAATGTGTTGTTTTGTTTACATTTTAAAATTCCATGGTTGTGACACACTTTATCGAGCATAACGAATGTAGGAGACAAAACAAAAGATTTTCATTTTCCATGTTAAACCTCTAACACTGATGATGTTTCTTTCTTCCTCCACCTACCAACAGAGAGACACACCAAGGTAAATAGTAAATAAACATGTGTAGCAAGTATCTTTAAGTATCTTTAGAAAACCAACATATAAACATTTTTTAATACAAACAAATTACACTAGAATAACAACAACAGACTATAAATAATAACAAAAAAAAATAGTTAAAAAGAAAATATACCGCTAAAAGCCAAGTTCTGGAACCAGATATCAAAAAACAACAAGACAAAATACAAAACAAACAAAAATATTGTTACACAGTCTGGCTTAAAATAAGAAAACAAATACAATGTCGGTTTGCTTTTGCCACCAACAACAACAACCAACTGACTGCATAATAAAAGTAAATTTGTAAAAAAAGAATTTCGAACTCTACTCGAATGTTTAACTTAAAGTTGTTAAAAGTTTTGTTGGTAAATAAACATCTATCTACCTTTCTGCCTCTAAATGACTGCCTACATACACATACAACATTTATGTTTATGTTCATGCCTCAACTCTCTTAACACGTGCCACAAACTTTAACAGAAACTTATTTATACACATATACATACATATATAGACGGCTAAAAGGTGGCTTGTCACTTCTACTTCTTAAAGATTCTATATATGGTCTTTGTTGTTGTTGTAGTTGGTGTCGTAATGTAGTTATTGTTGTTAAAGAAAAGAACTGCAATTGAATTTTATGACTTCCTTTTGCAGTTTGTAGGTTCTTTTATATGATTTTTAATCACGACAAGCGAAGAACAAATAATGCGTTTGGTGTTTTTTTTTGTTTAAATGTGCTTTTGAAATAAATTAAAAATATTGAAAAAAAGTGGGGAAAATAATTATATTTTTTTTTTCTAAAAAAGAAAAGCTTTCTAAAAATTAAAATCTATAAAAACGAAAAAAACTTCCACAATTTTCTGTAAAAATTTAAAAGTATAGATAGTTTTTTATAAAACGAAAAAAAAATCGATATTTCTTTTAATAAAGAAAAGAAGAGAGTTTAAAAAAAGAGAATTTCGAAAAATTGCTATAAAGAAAAAATTTTCGAAAAATTGCAATAAAAAGAAAAATCCGAGAACTTATTAAGAAAAGAGAATAGTTCAAAAATTTCTACAAAAAAGGGAACATTTTCTACAAAAAAGAGAAATTATCGGAAATTCTGAACAAAAAAAGAGACAATTAAAAAGAAAATATTTCGAAGATTTTCAATATAAAAGAGATAATTTCGAAAATTTTCCATAAAAGGGAGAACGTTTCAAAAATTTTGAATAGAAGTTTGAGATAATTTCGTAATGTTTTTATCAAAAAGAGAAAATTTCGAAAAATGTTTATTAAAAAAGAGAAAATTTCTATAAAAAAGACAAAATTTCGAAAATTTTCTATATAAATTTTTAAAATTTTCTATAAATTAGAAAAAATTTTCTATAAAAAGAGAAAATTTTGAAAATTTTCTATAAAAAAGAGAAAATTTTGAAAAATTTCTATAAAAAAGAGAAAATTTAAAATTTTTTTATAAACTTTTCTATAAAAATAGAAAATTTTAAAAAATTTCTATAAAAAAGAGAAAATTTTGAAAAGTTTTTATAAAAAGAGAAAATTTTGAATATAATTTTGCAATGCTTTTATCAGAAAGAGAAAATTTCGAAAAATTTTTATAAAAAAAGAGAAAATTTCGAAAAAAATTTTTGAAAATTTTCTATAAAAAATAGAAAATTTTGAAAATTTTCTATAAAAAAGAGAAAAAGTTGAAAATTTTCTATAAAAAAGAGAAAATGTTGAAAATTTTCTATAAAAAAGAGAAAAGGATGAAAATTTTCTATAAAAAAGAGAAAATTTTCTATAAAAAAGACAAAATTTTGAAAATTTTCTATAAAAAAGAGAAAATTTTCTATAAAAAAAGAGAAAAATTTGAAAATTTTCTAAAAGAAAGAGAAAATTTTTAAAAATTTCTATAAAAAAAGGAAAATTTTATAAATTTCTATAAAAAAGAAAATTTTGAAAATTTTCTATAAAAAAAGGAAAA